>NC_083350.1:176667477-176970507 GCF_030254825.1 Meriones unguiculatus | reverse complement strand
CCTCTGCAATCCCAAGTGCTGAAATTACAGGCTTGGGCCACCATGTCCTGATAACTAGACTGTTTTGTAACTTCCTTATATTTATAGAGAAGAGTAGCTCTTATTCCTCACGACAACTTTGTTTTGTTTTTTTTTTTTAAATGGAGATCATCATTAAAATTTACAACTGATCAAAAAAGGAACAGCAGGTGGTAACATGCTCATCCTCAGTCATCAAATACATCTATAACTGAACCCTTACACTTCAGGCCCAGAGAACATCAAGGGCAAGAAGGCAGGATTTTAAGAGTCAGTGGGCCAAGATATCTGCTATGAGATATTGTCTCATATTTGAGACAAAGTGTCTTCTCATTTGTCAGGGAATTGGACCCATGAACTTTTAGCAATAATGACCAGCACATTTACTATACCAATTTACACCCCAATAGGAAAGAGGAAACTCCTACACAATGAAGAGCTACAGGCTAATGGCTTCTAAAAGAGAGTCAGGTATCTTCACAGGTAAACCCACTGATTGGTTATTCAATCTCTAGGGTAGGTATTAAAAACATATTCATGTGTAACACTAAATGTACTTATTATGTTGTATGTGTGTGTACCCATAATAATTTTAAAAAGTCATTAATTTGAGAATAAGGTAGGAAAGACATGGGTACCGTTAGAGTGAGGAGAGGCTGGGGTGAAAATAATAGAATACTTGTGTGAAATTCTAAATTTAAAAATGTATGTCTGATTGCATGCGGGTTGATGCCCCAGGTCCCGCCTCCGAGAAAAAGGTATCAGACGGGTCTGATGCTCTTTGGGTGGATGACACCTAAATGAACATCGGTACAAAGTCCCAATTTATTTCTAATATCAGAGATCAGACCTCTACTCTTGCCTGATGCGTCTAAAACAAAAAGGGGGAACTGTAGAGAGCTGCAGAATGCTATGCCTTAAAGATGGGGCTGGTTTCTGCCTTCCACCTTCCCGATGGTGAGTGCTCTCTGTCAGGAACAATTCCACATTTGGCTAAGGCTGAGGATCTGGCTTGCTTCCATGTATGTGGACCCCATGTGTGTGGACCTATCTGCATAGCCCACGAGGCATGCCTGGGTTGGCTACCCAGAGGCTATTTAAGCTGTGGGCTGGCTTTCCCCAGGGTCCGAGGATTGTTCAAGGTTCCTGAATAAACTGCATTGAAAAAAAAAAGAATTCAAACATAGAAAATACATTTTCAAAAGAGTACTAATTAAGTTTAATATTTTGTATAAGTAGAGAACTGAATTGGAAACTATACGGAGTCAAGTGTATGTCTAAGTTTAGATAATGAACAGAATGTTCTCTGGGTTGGTGGTTCTATGTAGCTAATGACCAGTGACTTGATAATGCCACATTTTCCATTAAATTATCTATTTAAATTAAAAAAAAATGTAAAAAAAGAAACTATACCATGGCAATGCTATTGGATACTAAGTTTCTGGGGAGTTCCTTAAAACGTCTTGTATAGATTTACCTTTTATGAATTGTCATGTCTCAGGAAAAGAAATTATCATATGTCATACTATAGCCTTGGAGATCTATAGTACAGAATTATAAATATAAAACCAATTCCAAATCCACAAGCTCTGTGAAAATTTATTGTGCTGTGTATGTATGGTTGCCAGTGGCATTAGTGTGCACAAAAAAACAGCATGAAAAAGTAGCAGATATCTTCAACAATCCTAGCTCCTTTATAAGCCTGTCACTATTTATATTATACACCTTCTAAAACGTCCCCACATCTGCCTGTTCTAGATGGAATAAAATCTCTTCCAGATTCTCTGAGAAAGTTGTAGAATTCATTTGCCTGAAGATATGATTGATTTGGATTTTATAAGGACATCCTATATTAGGGCAAACATAAAGAATTTTCTATTTTCCATTGTATTTTCCAATGACTGTAATTAATTTTATCAAACTTAATATTTTAACAATGTATTTCATCCTGAGAGAAAATTGTGTAATATGCCTACATTAACTTTCTGACATTCGTATTTTAAAGAATAATAAAATAAACTCAAGTACAAAAATCTGACATTTCTGAAACTTCTATTTTGGTGAAAGTAAAGGATTAAAGAAGGTAGATATCATTTTGACTCTGAACAGGGAATTTGCTGCCTTGGGCTAGAACAAGCTGTGAAAAGGGTACAGGAAAGGGACTCTCAAACAAGTGATTTTTCACAGATCTCAACAGTTTTTAAGATCTAGGCAGGTACGTTTTCACCTGAGCAGAAATGAAGAACTGTGTTAGGTAGAGCAGTGACAAAGCTCATCATTCATGCATGAATCACGCTTTGTCTTTTTCCATTCACAATGTTGTGCAAGATTTCCATCTCAGCATTTGTTGGTTCATTTGTATTCGTACAGGGATTCTCAAGTTTGAGTATATAATAAAAATAATCTCATAGTGCTGTTTACAATGGTTAATTTCATATTCCACTTTGAGAGGGATTTTTGCTCTTTATTTATCACTATTATTTGTTTTAAAAATTTATTTACTTTATATCCCAGTTGTAGTTCCCTCCCTCATCTCCTTCCATTCCTACGTGTCCTCCCTCTTCCTCCCCTATCCCTCTTCCCTAGTCCATTGATAGGGGAAGCCCTCCTTTTACTGTCTGACCCCTGACTATCAGGTCCCATCAGGACAGCCTGAAACCTCTTCCTCTGTGGGCTTGCTGGGTTGCCCATCCAGGGAAAAGTGACCAAGAAACAGGCAATGGAGTTCATGTCAGAGACTGTCTCTTCTCTTACTAGAGAACCCATATGGAGACTGAGCAGTCTATGGGATACATCTGAGCAGGTCTAGGTCCTCACTATGCATTGTCTTTGGTTGGTGCATCCATCTCTGCAGTCCCCCCTGAGCCCAGCTTTTTTGGCTTTCTTGGTCTCTGTGTGTTGCTCCAGTACCCTCCAGGTCCTTTTCTATCTCCCTAATTCCACAAGACTCCTGGCATCTGTCCAAAATTTGGCTGTGAGTCTCTGCATCTGTTTCGATCCCCTGCATGGTAGAGTCTTTTAGAGGCTATCTGTGGTAGGCTCCTGTCCTGTTCCTTCTCTCCTAAGGCTTCAGGTGTCTCTGCTGTTTTTCTCTTCTGAATGAGAATTAAGTTTTTTTTCTTTTAAGTCTAGTGAGTCAATGGAGAAGAGTAGAACCATATGGACCGTTCTAATAGCCTACATGTTGGAAAAAAATGTGAGAGTATAACAGTTTATGGGAAGCAAACATTCTTTTATTGGCCTGAGTGCATCCATTTCATTTTGCACAATTTATATTTACATATATATATTATATATATATTACACAATTTATATTTTATAGCTCAATAAGATTCAAGTGTGCTTTTTCATGTTTCTCTTTGTATGCAGGTTGTGTATATGTGTGTGTTTGTATGTCCACCTACACATGTATGTCTGGAAGCCAGAGATCATCCTCTGAAGTTATTCATAGGATGTTATCCATCCTGTTTTATGAGACAGTGAGATCATCAATCAGGTAGTCCAAAGATCCAGACTTGTTTCTGGCTCCCCAGCCCTGGGATTTTAAACATGCATCCCTCCACTTGTTTTTGTTTGTTTGTTTGTTTAGCTTTCTCTCTCTCATTGTGCGTGTGTATATCTACATATGCAACTCACTTTTCTGTACTTCTCAACCTGAGTTATCAACCGAGATCGCAGCATCTTTCTTTCTTTATGAACAAAGTTGATTTGTAGAAATTTTACATATAGGTATTTGCAGTATTTTAAAGCACATACACATTGCTGCAGTAAGCATTAATCATTGTTTTCTCTCAAGAGCAGCATAAGTCTATGAGATAAACAGAATGTTTACAACAGTGTTTGACAACATGACGCTTAAGCAAATCTTTCTTTGTCCTTCTGTCTGATTATGAACACCTAAGAGGTTTCTGTAAGTTAACTAACAGTAGCTTTCATCTGCAAGGACTACATGATAGAGCTATTCTCTCCATCAATTCAAGTAATACAGTTTTATTCATGATCATTAATTAAAGATTAAATATGTGTGTTTCACGCACGTAGTAATTTCTAGATGGTTAACAAACTTTGGTCACTCAAATAAAGTTCATTTTTGTATAATGAAGCTTGTAATAAAAAGGAAAATAAACATAAATTCATACAGTGTGAATAAATTGGAAAGTCAGAAAGGTCTAACTCCAAAGTCCCTTTGTGTGTGACCTGAATGACGAAAAGGCATTCAGCTATGAAAAGAGGAGGACAGATCATTTCAGGAAAGAAGAAAAAGCAAAAACAGGAAGGCTCAAGGCACTTACCATGAAAGGTACAGTTGTAACTCTTTGAGATGAATTATTTTTGTACCCGGGTATTGTTGTTCCTTCCTCAAATAGGCCTGTACACCTGGAGGAGCATGTCTTGTCTTTATAGCAGAAAAGTGTTCTCATGCTAATTGTTAGGTATTGTGTCATCTCTGTGCAGCTGAATGGAGTATTTCAACTGGGTGACTGTGATTCAGTTTGTGTAAGCAAACTCTAACCCATATCAAATGCTCCTTGATTTAGCCAGTGTTCATATGTTTGCATGACAGTGTTATCTGGAACAAGTTATGGGTAAAGAAAATGAAAGCAAATGCTCTTTCTGTAGAAAAGTAGAGCAGTTGCAGAAAATAATTAAGCCTGGGAACACATTTCTTTCCCATAAACTAAAGTAGGTTAAATCTGAGACCAACACATGAAAAAAGCATTCATGAATAACTGAAATAAAACAGAGACAGATATCTGAGTTATTTATTTGTCTGATTTTGAACAAGTTTTTCTAGAACAATGAACTCATATCGCTGCTGCTGCTGCTGGGATCAGAAGAGAACTGGGAATGCCTCTTCACACCCCTAGCACATCTAAATAGACTAAAGAAACCAGCCCAAATATTATCGTGACTCCACAATAATAAAGATGTAGTAAGATGGTATTGAATATTGATAATATCTCAATATTCCATATCAAATATGGAATGGATCTGGAATATAAGGTGCATACACATGTGCACTGAAGGCTATTGATCAGCCAACAGTTAATATTATACCAAAGTGGAAAATTTAAAAACCTTCTGCTAAGAACATGAATATTGCAAGTAGCATTTCTTTTGTTTTTAGTCATATGGTGTTATATTCCATGTAGAGCAGACCTAAAATGACAAAAACACATTGAAATATTTTCATTTTTTCTATATATGAAATAGTTTTGTATATAGTAAATTCCAAAAATGCCACTAAAAAGTATTAGAACTAATAAATACATTTCACAATTTTATCATTTTTCAGCCTTTGATATAAGAACAAAGATAGTGTCTATTTTTATCAGTGTAGCTTATGGCATGTTCTCTCTCCAAAGATAGTACATTAAGTGGATTTAGGAGCAGAGAATAGAAATAGCTGCTCTGACTACTGCACACAGGGATCTGGCACTGTGCTATCTTCAAGCACAGTGAACCTCAACTTCTAATAAAATGTAGAAATGTTCTTTCTTCTGTACTATGCAACTAACCTACAATGTCTGTATCATTTGCTATAACCAACAGCATACTTTCCAAAATAAAATGTCACTAAAATTATATAATTTAAAATTGTATAAATGAATATAAAATGGGTGAAATATAATTGTACAATAAAGACGGAAGAAATGAAGAATATACAAAATAGAATAACATCACATTTTCTCATACTGAATCAGCATTCCTAAACATACAAACACAATGAAAGTGTGTTACCAGAACATACCCTAAACATACATACTCAATGGAATATGTAGATCTATTGTAAACACTGTAAAAATAGTAATGATGTCCTTTATAGAACCACAAAAATAAAAAAGCTACTATTAAGTGGAATTATAAAATTCCTAGATAGTTTTTGTATATGTGATTCTTTTCTTTATCACTGCAGAACTATAGGACATATCTGTATAACAACAATATACATTCTGTTTGGAGGAACCTAATTCATGTGGCGTTTATACATGTTTGTGTATGCTTATAAAAAATACCCAACCAAAAAAATCCCTAAATAATCTTGAAGAAAATGGCAGATGAGAAGTCATTACAGTGCATACTTTCAGAATTTGTGAGAAAGTTGCAGTCATTAAACTGTTTAGCATTAGGCTCATGATTTTTCCCAATTGTTTAGACACATGCTTAGTATTTATTTATTAACCTCCATGTTTAATCACCAGTAACCACAAAAAGCAAGGTTAATAAAGGTGTGTGCCTTTAATTACAGCATTTGGGAAGCAGGCACAGAAGGATAAGTTCAGAGATAGCCTTGACTCCCCAGTATGAATGTAAGTTATTTTTGAGTCGTGTTGTTGTTTTTCTAGTATCTAGTAAGAAGGCAGCTTACAGAAGGAAAGGTTTACTTTAGTTCACGGTGTGAGAACTCCATCCATCATTGTGGGGAGGTCACTGCAGGATCTAGTGTCAGGAAAATGAGAGATGAAAGTCATCGTAAGTAAGCTTTCCCTTTTTGTGAACTCCGCAGCCCAATTCAAGAAAGCAGTCGTGCCCATGACTGGGCTAATCTCTCGCCTAACATAACTTAGGCAAGACGATTCCCCACAGCAGTAATTCACATTTTGCCATCTAGAGGATTCCAGATGCTGTCACATTGACAATCAACACTGTCTGTTACAGCAAATTCTAGGTAAGTATAGGCTAAATTAGATCCAGTGTCAGAAATAAAACCAAAAGAATATGGTGTCAACAAATAAACGAAGACATAGGTCGAAGTAACACAATAAAGTTCATAAGCAAACCCATGCATCTTAGGCAGAGTCATTTCTGGTAAATATTCACATGTAAAAGACTGAACTCAACTTTTACTGGTAACAAAAGCAAAGTTCAATATAGATTAAATGTTAAATTTTTGATCTGAACCATAAAACTACCAGAAAGAAAATACAAGAAAGGTTTCACTTAGTAATATCTAGGAGCTCCAAATGTCTATAGTACCAAAAAGGATGTCAAACAAATTGTATCGCTTCAATTTTAAAAGTTTCTTCAAAGAAAAGATCTATATATACAGATACAACCTGGAAAGTATGAAATGAGACTAGCAAACTATGCTGTTACTCAGTAGTAATTTTTTTAAATTGTTTAAAATTCTTTATTAATTACACTTTATTCACTTTGTATCCCTTCCTGTGGTTCCCTCCCTCCTCCTGTCCAAATCCCTCCTTTCCTCCACCCTCTGCATGCATGCCATTCCCCAAGTCCACTGATAGAGGAGGTCTTGTTTTCCTACCTTCTGATCCTAGTCAATTAGGTCTCATCAGGAGTGGCTGCATTGTCTCCTTCTGTGGCCTGGAAATGCTGCTTCCCCCTCAGGGGGAGGTAATGAAAGAGCAGAACAATCAGTTCATGTCAGAGGCAGTTCCTGTTCCTATTACAATGGAACCCACTTGGATACTGAACTGCCATGGGCTACATCTGTGCAGGGGTCTTAGGTTATTTCCATGCATAGTCCTTGGATAGAGTATCAGTCTCAGGAAAGACCTGATTTTTTGGTTCTGTTGCTCTCCTTGTGGAGCTCCTGTTCTTTCCAAATCTTACTGTTTCCTACTTCTTTCCTAAGATTCTCTGCACTCTGCCCAAAGATTTCCCATAAGTCTCAGCATGTGCATTGACAGTCTTCAGGGCAGAGCCTTTCAGAGGTCTTCTGTGTCAGGCTCCTGACTTGTTCCCTCTTTTCTTCTTCTTCTGATGTCCATCCTCTTTGCCTTCAGTAGTACTTTGAATGAATTCTAAAATTGAGCATCAATAAAATAAAAACCAACCAACCCAATTAGAAGCAAGCAGCTGATCATCAAAACAGACATTGTTCAAAGGCAAAAATGACCAACACATACATGGAAAGATGAACAAGATTATTGATCTTCAAGAAAATAAAACTAACTAAAAATCAACAAGACATCAATGTCATGCTAAGAAGATGTCATTATAAAAAGTTGACCAACACATACATGGAAAGATGAACAAAAATATTGATCTTCAAGAAAATAAAACTTACTAAAAATCAACAAGACATCAATGTCATTCTAAGAAGATGGAATTATAAAAAGTTGTAAAATATCAGGTATGAGAAAGAATGTGAAAAGGAAAGTTTTGCAGACAGTGAATGACAATGAACACTAATGTAGCCAAGGTGGAGAATGCTCTGGAAGGTTTTTGCTTGTTTGTTTGTTTTGCATTTTTAAGTAATAACAGAACTTCCACAGGATCTTTCAATATTAAAGTAGGAGTCCATCTTAATCAATCTGTCAGGTATACACCTATATTCTTATGTGGTGTTACAACATGACAATAAGAAATAAACTACTATATAAGCCCCACAACCAATACATGGATTAAATGAACTGCAATTCACAAAGTGATAATGTGCAGCCACTTGAGAAAATAGAAACCTATCCTTTCGAAGAACATGATATTAAACTTGAGATCATTGGGCTATGTGTGATAAAAACAAGTAGAGAAAAACACCATTTGGTCAAAAACAACCCAGATGTGAAAATGTTGATTTTTATAGAATTTAAAGTGAACTGATGGTGACCGTCACTGATGGTGTGTGGTGTGCTTTTGCTAGGTGGAAAATCGTGACAACACGTTATTTTACACCAAGGTGTTGTTGTGCTACTTCATGGTAAGCTCACTACAGATATTAACAATGTATTCCAAAGTTCTTGAAAGGGTTTTCATAGTTTTTGCTACAAATTATACATTTGTAGAAATATATGTTTAATCTGATTTAACTTTATGCTAGTTTGGCATATATCTGTAATCATAAGATATGACATCATTATGTTGAACATTTACATTTATAGGTACAAGTTAAAATTAAATTTAAAAATATGAAATAAATATGTTTTTTTTTCAGCCCAGTCCAAACATTTATCAGGCATTAACTGTTCTTACTCGAGGAAACAAAGTAATGTTAATAATGTTTAAAATATTCACCAGGAAAACTGCATATGTCTTTATGCTATAACCCCAACACACTGGAATAACTATTATTTGTGTATTACCAAGTACTCAATAATTCCTACAACACTCTTTCTCTAGTCAGCAGCCTAAAATAGCCATTAGAAGTTTTGTTTATAGAAAGAAACCAATTTCCAGAATAGTTATCAGTGTTGAGAAAAATGGAATATGTGTGTCAGGGTTAAATTCCATTGTTTTTATCTTTAAAATATTTTCATTATGAAACAGAAGTATTGAAACAATTATGCTTGAATCACTATTGGATCACATACTAAAAGTTATATGCAATGTATTTAGAAAGTATTCATATTGAAATTTTCTCAAATTGTTATTTCTGCCTGCTTCTGAGTTATTGAATTAATACATCACCAGGACACACTTGTTCTACTTATGTAACAGTGTGATTCATCAACACAAATATGCTAGCACACTGATAATGAATTACTCAATAAAATCTGAACAGCTGGCAAGAATATGTAGAATTAGGTAATGTATAAAGTTAAAGTGTTTCATTGTTTTATTTATTCAGTTCAGAACAAAAGAAGACAACATATGTAAAACTTTAAGAGAAAGTGAAACTCCATAAATTGCCTGTTCTACTTCATACTGGAGAAAAGAGAGTAAATCAAATAGTATTCATTTGCAAACTTATAATGGCTTGTCAACCTTATATCACTCATGAGAATGTATCTCTGCCATAATTAATATCAATATATTTTATATTTCAAATGTCTAATTCTGTTATATTTTTCTGCTTAAGTCTTTAATATACTAAATAAGTTTCTATTTTCTTTTTAAAAAAACGATAGCTACGCCAGGTGGTAGTGACACACCCCTTTAATCCTAGCATTTGGGAGGCAGAGGTGGTTATCTGTGAGTTGGAGGCCAGTATGGTCTACAGTGAGTCCAGGAGAGCCAAAGCTACACAGAGAAACCTCGTCTCAAAAACAAACAAACAAACAAACAACAACAACAACAACAAAAACCTAAAAAAACGATAGCTGCAAAACAAATCAAATTACTTTTATATCTCATGTTATTCTTATTTTACAGAAAGATATGCACGTCAAATTTGTGACTGAATAAGAATTCTTTTTATCTTTTATACTCTTTCCTTTATTATTTTTTAAATTTATTCTTTATTAATTACACTTTATTCAATTTGTATACCTCCCTGTAGTTCCCTCCCTCCTCCTGTCCCAAACCCTCCCTTCCTCCACCCTCTGCATGCATGCCATCCCCCCAAGTCCACTGATAGGGGAGGACTTCTTTTCCTTCCTTCTGATCCTAGTTAATTAGGTCTTATCAGGAATGGCTGCATTGTCTCCTTCTGTGGCCTGGTAATGCTGCTTCCCCCTCAGGGGGAGGTAATTAAAGAGCAGGCCAATCAGTTCATGTCAGAGGCAGTCCCTGTTCCTATTACAATGGAACCCACTTGGATACTGAACTGCCATGGGCTACATCTGTGCAGGGGTCTTAGGTTATCTCCATGCATAGTCCTTGGTTGGAGTATAAGTCTCAGGAAAGACCCCTGTGCTCAGATTTTTTGGTTCTGTTGCTCTCCTCTGGAGTTCCTGTCCTTTCCAAATCTTACTGTTTCCCACTTCTTTCCCACTCTGCCCAAAGGTTGCCCATAAGTCTCAGCATCTGCATTGATAGTCTGCAGGGCAGAGCTTTTCAGAGGTCTTCTGTGTCAGGCTCCTGACTTGTTCCCTCTTTTCTCCTTTTTCTGATGTCCAGCCTCTTTGCCTTTCTGGATAGGGATTAAGCATTTTAGCAAGAGTCCTCCCTCTTGATTAGTTTCTTTAGGTGTACAGATTTTAGTAGTTTTATCCTATATTATATATCTATATGAGTGAGTATATACCATGTGTGTCTTTCTGCTTCTGAGACAGCTCACTCAGGATGATCTTTTCCAGATCCCACCATTTATCTGCAAATTTCATGATTTCCTTGTTTTTTATTGCTGAGTAATATTCCATTGTGTAGATGTGCCACAATTAATTCTTAAAGAATTCATTTCCCACAAGGCTCTGTACTTGTTCTAATTAATTCACAAATGGACATTACTTACAATATATTTGCATAAAAATAGGATGATTCATGTTTGTCTTTCCCACTTTGTAAATTTTCAACAATTTCAGCAACCTCCTAAAGGCATCTCTGCTTGCACATTGCCTCCATTTCTTTCCTACAGTAAGTTTAAACACAGTTCTTGAGAATTTTATTTAAGTCACATCCAAACAATATTCAAAGTGATACCAAAGAACAGAATCAAGGAAAGTACATTCTGTCATCATATTGATGGTCTTTTATTTTCTGCCCCATAAAAGCTGACCATTTTCTTTTGACCATTTTCTTTTGCTTCATCAGAGACTTAACCAAAAATAAAACAAATCTGGACTAATACTTAATACCTGATCTCTGCTACCATTCTCTTTGAGATTTTTTTTTTTGTATTCTGCTTTTGACAAGTATTATTTTTTTTTTTTTATTATTTTTAACCCGAATAATTACCAGGGTTACAGTAAAGGGAGATCACCCGTGTCTTGGCTCTAACATTTACTCCTCAAATATTCACTGATGATCTACTTGCTGCAAATGGCACTTTGTCCATCCTTAACTACATAGGTTCTCTGGAGTTTACATAGCATAGATTAATGACATAAAAAGTTTTGATTCAAGTATATGATAAAAATATAAAGTATTCTTTGGAAACTGAATGTGAGGTATTCAAAGCACAGTTATCTTTGACATGGCTAGGCATACATTTAAGTAGTGAATCTATAAAGTACAATTGCAAACATTATAAGGATACCTGTAAAACAGAAGGTAACTGGTAATTTACTGTTCATCCTATTTCTAAATATGCCATTTGAACTAATGTAATTGAGCTATAGCACAAATGGAGAAATTGGTCTTCTAAACATTTAACTAGAAGAAGTGCAACTGGTTAGAAAGCACAAGCTATTGTACTCTGAACTACATCATTGTCAAGAATGCTGAAGTTAACAGTCCTGGTAAACAAGGAATTCTGGTGACACTGATGTTTGGATTGCTAGATCTATTTACTCTTTGTTTAGTCAGTGAGATGGTCTATTTCCTTCCCAAGAAAAAGGCTTAGAGAATGGCTGATAATTATCTCAGCTTTTCTCCACATTATCCTTTCAGTTTATCTCACACATGGTATCTTACACAATTTAGGCTTTCCTAAAAAAAAAAAAAAAAAAAAAAAAAAAAAGCATCACAACCCCACTGGTTCACAAGCAAAACTTTAATTCTGTAAGACCATATTAACAGCTTATCTGGTGACTGGAGAAGGCTTATTCATCATAGGCATCATCTGTATGACAGGGATGACCAACCAGGAACTAGATGGGAGTCCGGTGGCGAGTGGAACATGGTGGGGATCAGAAGTGGGGAGAGCAAAGGAAGAGAGGAATGGGATGAAGAATGGAAATTGGTAGGAGGCATCTTTAGGAGGAGCCAGAGACTTGAGACAGGGGAGGCTCCCTCGAGTCTATGGGTGACCCTAGCTGAGACTCCATAGCAGTGGGAGATATGGAACTGGAAGTGGCCACCTCCTATATCGAGACAGGACTCCTAGTAGAGGGAGGAAGACACCAACCCACCCACAAACCTTCCAACACAAAATTTGTTCTGCCTACCAGATGTGTAGGGATTAAGATGAAGCAGAGATTGTTGGAAGATCCAACCAATGACTGCCCAACTTGAGATTCACCCCATGAGGAAAGCCAGCCCTTGACACTACTACTGATACTCTGCTGTGTTTGCAGGCAGGAGCCTAGCATAACTGTCTTCTGAGAGACTTCTTGCAGCTGATAGAAACAGATGCAGAACCCATGGCAAAACAATAGGTAGAGTTTGGGAAGTCTTTTGAAGAGGTTGGGGGAAGGATTGAGGGGACCAGAGGAGTCAAGGACATTACAAGAAGATCTACAGAGGCAACTAACCTGGGCCCATGGGGGCTCACAGAGACTGAACCACCAACCAACGTGCGTGCATGGGCTGGACCTAGGTCTCCTATACATATGTAGTGGGTATACAGCTTTACCATTGGAACTGGGCTGTCAATGACTTTGTTGCCCATCTTTGGATCCCTTTCCCCTACCTGTGCTGCCTTGTCTGACCTCAGTTGGAGAGGATACTCACAGTTCTGCTGGGACTTGATACGTCAGGGTGGGTTTGTACCCATGAAGGGCGCCCTTTTCCCTAAGGAAAAGGAGAGAAAAGGATGGGGATTGAGCATGGGACTGGGAAGAGAGGAGGGAAGGTGCTGAGACCCAGATATAAAGTGAATAAATAAATTAAGGGTGAAAATAGTAATGTATTCATAAGCTTTTCCATCACAAGAGAAATCTTACAAATGTAAGAAATGCACTTATTCATATTATCATACTGAGAGTTCGAGTTCAATGCATGACTTTTGAATGGAAATAAACATTTAAGTCATAGCCCAGGGTCCCATTAATAAAGCACTTGAACATTATTTCTATTTTCGCCTCAGATTTCCATAAATCCAGACTAATGAGAGAATATAATCTAAAACACTCATGAGGTGTTCTATGTGTTTCAAAGTGGCTTAAAAAAATCTCATTAACACAACAAAATCTATTTATATTAATCATCATCACCTCAGTAAAAAGATGGAAACTGTTTCTTGATACATAGTAAAGACTTCAAAGTAGGTCAAACTCCAGGATTTCCACATGTGATGAAATCATCATAGCAAATACTTACAGATATTATATCAACAGACATATATATCAAACAAAGCAAGGGGTTAACTCTGACCACCTACTTCGAAAGTAGAGCTTCTGAGGTCCCACTATCTAACCATAGAAATCTGAATCATTAAGTCAATTTCTTGATGCTTTTACCCCTGTCTCGCAGCACACTATAGCCCTACTTAACATTGTGCTTCTAACGGGACTGTGACTTCAAAAGTACCAGGAATTCATTAACATTTCAATAAATAAGCGTCAATTAATAAGTATGTAGGCAAAAGATGATTTGGACTCCTAGCATATACACACATAAATTGTAATACACTATTCTTATTCAGCGTAAGTATTTATAACAAGCATTTTCCTTATTTAAATGCTTGACAAAACATTTCTCAATTTTGTGGGCAATTGAATGAAATTTATTGAAAAAGCTAAACTGAATTCCTAGAGTTCATTCTTTTTCTAACAAAAAAATTAACTTGTAAGAATAAAACATGTCATGCATGTGTCTCCTAGATTTTAGAAACCCATTTTGTTTATTGCTGTGGAAATTATTGCTTGCCAAACTGTACTCTTATGGTGTGAGTGAATCAAGAAAGCACAAATGTATTCAAAGCTGACATATTTAGCATGAGAAAACCCGAAGCTTAAATTTTCATTCTAATGACAATCTGAATCTACTGTTGATAACGCCAGAAATATGTTATTAAGCACTGCTATTATGCATTTTAAAAAAAGGTAATCCATTTTCTCAGTTTAATGAAGGTGAAACATGGTTTGTTGAACATCCTGTCAGGCTACGTTAAACTCTAAACTTAGGAATAGTTTGCTAAGCCAAAACTTGAGCTTTTTTTATTGCATTATGCATTACACCTCTCCAATTTTTTTTCTGAACATCTACTTGGTACTGCACATGTTTGTACTTTGCTTGCAATATGTTTTTGATTAAGTATAAATGTGGGGAAAAAACCCACATTCAAATTTAAAATTATAACCCAATCATTAAATGAAGGCTCCTGATTATTTTTCATTTGGAGCACAGAAAATTAAGTATTTATTTTCCAAATTCAATTCAATATTTGAAAACAAAAATACGTGATATTGTCTTGTCAATGGATAAAAAATTACTTATACATTTTATAATGTAGTATCAGTGTATCTTATTTACATATACGTGCTAAGTCTAGTCCTAGGCCTCTGTGCATTGTCACATTTGTTCTGTTCTAAGTATTGAACCAAATGATAACCAAATGCTAGAAAAAAATGCTTTATCACTTATCTGTATCATGATCTCTAATAAATTATTCTTAATGAAAAGTACCACAGATATTTAAAAATAGGTTCAAATTTTATTAAAAAAGTAAAATTCTTTGCTATTTAAATTTTACTTATTACTTTAATGTCCTAAAAAGAAAGAGCTTATAAACCAGCATGACAATTTAATGGACAATAATATATTTCATATGCAATAAGTACCTGAAAATTAAGAAAAAGAAGCACTGTGGCTTTAACAAAATTAGTTGCTTTTTCACATACCACTGACATCCAACTGATATTATACTGAAAATTATAAATTTTACGGAAAATAATTCATGATGGTTAGTATTGATTGCCATGGACCAGGGAAGCCTTAAATATCATAAGAATAAATAATGCACCATCTGTACAGGTGAATGCCATAAAGAATGCAGAGTGTTGGCTGAACTCATGAGATTTGGTAGAGGAACATGAACTTTTTTGAGAATTAAACTTGAGGTCATTTGTGTTATACTCTGTCAAAACACTAGCCTTCATTCTACCAGTGTCCTGAAATTTTTGTTGAGGATGAATTTATAATTATAATATCAAAAATAATAATGAAAAAAGCAATGGAGTGATTTCTGTAGAAGGTCAAATTTTAGACAGTATACAATCTGTGGCGTATCTGCTCCTCCTTGCTCCTATATAGATCTACAGCATGGATACAGGAAAAAAAAAGATCACTGAAAGAAAAGTAAAACAAATGGATTTAGAGTTGGAGAAAAGTAAAATATAGATAAACTAATTTTTAAAACAATTAGTAATATATTTTAAAGATGTTCACATTGCTCTAGGAAAAGAGGATAGTTACACTGGAACTCACAAAGGGACACATTAAAGACTGTAACTTGTGAAATGGAAATACATTTGAAAGGGGAAAGCCTGACCTGAGAATAGCACTGCAGCAGATTCTTGTGTTCAATGCCACCAGTGAACATGCTGTTTTTGGACCATCTTAAAGGTGCAGAGTGGTCACTGTAAGTCTGAGCTACAGGACAAGACTACAGCTACAGCTGCCTGCAGAATTATTTGGCATTGTTGTCTACGTAAGGCTGGTTTTGCAGTCAAGTTATAGAAATATGAGAGGAGAATAGACTCATGCACATGTTTCAAGATTCAAGAAAGTCACTGAGGCCAGGAAATATGTGGGATTAGATTGCTTGCAGGGTGCCCTAAGAGCCCAATATGTGGCAAAGACGGTAAAGCCAAAGTTCAAGGGAATCCTCAGGAGGTTGGAGATGTCAGGACTTCTTAGCGCAATGTATACATAATTCAGTCTTTGATTCTGTTTAACTTTATTCATTTATTAGAATCTATTCACTCTATATCCCTGATGTAGCCCCCTACCTCATCTCCTCCTTGTCCTACCCACCTTCCCTCTTCTTCCCCTATGCCCTTTCTTGAGTTTCCTGATAGGGAAAGACCTCCTCCCCTTCTATCTGATCCTTGTCTATCAGATTTCATCAGGACTGCATTGTCTTCCTCTGTGGCCTGACAAGGGTGAACCTCCTATGAGGAGGTGATCAGAGAGCCAGCCACTGAGTTCAAGTCAGAGACATCTCTGCTCCCCTTACTAGGACACCCGCTTGGAAACTGAACAGTCTAAGGGCTTCCTCTGAGCATGGTCCTTGGTTGGAGTACTGGTCTCTGCAGGATCCCTGAGCCCAGATTGTTTGGCTCTGTTGGTCTCCCTGTAGAGTTCCTGTCCCCTCCTGTTGTTTATCGTTTTTTGTTTTTTTTTAATGTCAGCAATCATAGAACACATTCTTTTCTGACTTCTTCCCCTTTCTCTTTCCCTACTTCTGTCTTCATGTCTCCTTTCTACCTTTTCACTATTCATTTCCTCTTTTAGCCCAAATCTTATCTCATCTGTGATTAATCTTTTGAATATAAACTTTGAAAGCAAATATAAACTTTGGAGAATTAGAGAGTTGCCTAATACATCAGTAGTTTTTGAACTAAAGATTTCACACAGTAATAATATTATTCATTTTAGAAGACATACAAATGAATTCAGACATCAGTTTATACAAGAATACCTAAATTCAATTTAAATTTTTATTGAAGAAACCAAATATTATAGATTAAATGCTATTTTTAATGTGTGATATTTATATTTACATCATAATTTAATCAATATTATTCTATAACTGTAGTGGGAATATAGAAATTTTTATAATGTCTAAAGAAGAAAGTGAAGATATATATGTGTTTTGTTACTATAGCCCTATATTTTCTAGTTAGGCCTGCATAGAAATACTATAATCCCTAGCCAGGGATATATCTAAAGTCTAAGATTCTAAGACTGTTATTATAATACTGGCTCTCATTTTCTTTGTTCCTGACATCTAATATATATGACTGTAACAAATTAAGAAAATTAGTTAATCTGTCTCTAAAATTACTATTTACAATACATCGCCATGGTTTGAATTTCTGTGTCTATATGTGCCTCTCTCTTATTTGTTCTCTCTCATATATATATATACATATGTATGTGTGTATATATATATGTATGTATATATATGTACCTATGCAATAGAACTCAGAGTCTCAAATGTAAGCAGGTGATTGCTGACATAGCTTCTAAATCATTAGACTTGAAGAGTAGGATACAACTCCAAATCCTAAGGTCTGATTAAGCACACAAATTTCCAGATACTAAGTTGAGACTCAAATTTTAATCAAGATTTGTAAGGTCAAGTCTATTCCAGAAAACGCATATATACTTCCTGCTAAAATTCAACTTCCCAGAGACTCATACTCCAACCAAGGACTATTCAAAGGACTATTCATAGAGATAACCCAGAACCCCTGCACAGTTGTAGCCCAGGGCAGTTCAAAGTCCAATTGGGTTACATAGTAATGTGAAGAGGGACTGCCTCTGACATAATCTGATTGGCCTGCTCTTTGATCACCTCCCTCTGGGGGGGAGCAGCCTTACCAGGCCATAGTAGAGGACAATGCAGCCACTTTTGATGTGAACTGATAGACTAAGTTCAGAAAGGAGAGGAGAACCTCCCCTATCAGTGGACTTGGGGAGTGGCATGCATGCAGAGGGAGGAGGGAGGGTGCGATTGGGAGGGGAGGAGGGAGGGGCTTATGGGGGGATGCAGAATGAATAAAGTGTAATTGATGAAAAATTAAAAAAAACAAAAAAAATTCAAGGCTAACTTTAGATTGTTTGTGAAAGAACTTAAAGAAAGTTAAAATAGAGAGGATATAGACAGCAGTGTTTAATCTTGAAAAATTCACATTGAATAACGGAAACCACGACACAAAATCTTTAGTGCTTTCCCGATATAGTCTATATTTTGATAATGTGTCTAGTAAATTACAAACTCATTCAAGTTTGGAAGTTAAATAATCTCACCTCCCCCCAATTGATCCAGTTATATTTGAAAAGATTATTGAGAAATAAGGCACAAAATACAAAAAAATAAATCAAGATGAATTTATTCAAGTAAAATAAAACTGAGTATGAAGTTGTTTACATAAAAAAAAAACTTAAAAATCTAACAACCAAATGAGCTTAAAGCCTTCATGAACCTCTAAGGGGTAAATGCTCTCACTCTGAAAATGAGGGAGGAATTTGCTACATGTAAACATGAAGCTTTCTTGCTTCACCTTCTGGCCCATGAAAACATTGATAAAATAGGAATGTATTTGACAAAATGCTTTTGAAAAATGAACAAAACAAAAATAATAAGAACAAAAATTTAGTTTTTAATAAGCGCATACCAACTAAAAGTGAAGCTACACTCCAGCTCTGATCACGACTTAACAAATGCTCTTTGAAAATATCTTCAGTTCCTCATGCAAGAGGTTGTAATTTTGTTTCTCTGGAATACAGCCCAGAGAAACAATGCAAAGCATCTAGCATGGTACTCGTAATATAAACATCAATTTGCTTATTATTGGGCACAGATTTGAAAAAGTCTAAAGTTTAAAAGAACTTTGAATAGAAGAGCAAGAAAAACACAAGGATAACACTAAAGTAATCAATTTTTCTATTGTATATTCTTTTTATTTTAATTAATTAATTTTTTTATTAATTGCAGTTTATTCATTTTGTGTCCCAACTGTAGCCCCCTCCCTCTTCCCCTTCTACTCCAATCCTCCCTCCCTCTTCTTCCATGCCCCTCCCCAAGTCCACTGATAGGGGAAGTTCTCCTCCCCTTCCGTCTGACCCTAGTCTATCAGGTCTCATCAGGACTAGTTGCATTGTCTTCCTCTGTGGCCTGGTAAGGCTGTTCCTCCCTTAGGCAGAGGTGAACAAAGAGCCAGCCACTGAGTTCTTGTCAGAGAAAGTCTGTTCCCATTACTAGGGAACCCTCTTGAACACTGAGCTGCCATGGGCTACATCTGTGCAGGGGTTCTTGGTTATCTGCATGAATGGTCCTTGGTTGGAGTATCAGTCTCAGAAAAGACCCCTGTGTTCAGATTTTTGGTTCGGCTGCTCTCCTTGTGGAGCTCCTGTCCCCTCCAGGTCTTCCATTTTTGCCTTCTTTCATAAGATTCCCTGCACTATGACCAAAGTTTGACTATGAGTCTCAGCATCTGCTTTGATACCCTGCAGGATAGTCTTTCAGGGGCCCTCTGTGGTAGGCTCCTGTCCTGTTCCCTGTTTTCTCCCTCTTCCGATGTCCAGCCCCTTTTCCTTTCTGAAGGAAGATTCTTTTTTTTTTTTTTTCAATGCAGTTTATTCAGGAACCTTGAACAATCCTTGGACCCTGGGGAAAGCCAGCCCACAGCTTAAATAGCCTCTGGGTAGCCAACCCAGGCGTGCCACGTGGGCAATGCAGATAGGTCCACATACATGGAAGCAAGCCAGATCCTCGGCCTTAGCCAAATGTGGAGTTGTTTGTGACAGAGAGCACTCACCATCGGGAAGGTGGAAGGAGGAAACCAGCTCCATCTTTAAGGCATAGCATTTCGCAGCTCTCTACAGTTCCCCCTTTTTGTTTTAGACGCATCAGGCAAGAGTAGAGGTCTGATCTCTGATATTAGAAATAAATTGGGACTTTGTACAGATGTTCATTTAGGTGTCATCCACCCAAAGAGCATCAGACCCGTCCGATACCTTTTTCTCAGAGGCGGGACCTGGGGCATCAACACGCATGCAATCAGACATTCTCTTCTCTGGGTCGAAAGTGGCTGACCCTGAGTGCAGTGCTTAGCCTCGCATCCTGAGCGTATCATTTTAGCTTTTTATGGTATCCAATCATGCTTGGGGAGAATGTCCTGCTTCAATGGCTGTAAAGGCCTGAATGATCATGGCTGCATCACACTGTTGTGAGACTCTAATCTTGCATATATACCACATGAAGGAAGATTCTTAAGGCCAACTGGAAAACACTTTCATTTTCTTGTTGAGTGAGGGAACACAGACCCAGAAAGACACACATGGTAAATAATCACTTATAAGATTTTTGGCATATTGTATAGGACAGGCACACTATAATGCACAGACCCGAAGAAAGTAAGTCCAATGGGCATCTTAGGCTTCAGGTTGACCCACTAGTTATGGGAGTGGGGGATATCTCTAACATGTTGCCTGGTTTTTTGATTACTTCATCCTGAAAAACACTTTTTAAAAAGTTTTCATTCTTTCTATTTAACATGGGTGTTTCTAGCTTCAGAAGTGTCATCTTTTTATATACATAGCTATGTGTGTAAGTTTATTTTTTATTCACTTTACATCCTGAATGAAGTTCCCAGTTCCCTCGCTCCTTAACTCTAGGTCTCACCTTTTTGCCCTCTTTCCCTTTTCTTCCCTCCCCTTCTAGGAAAAGGGGAGTCCTCCCTAGAACAAACCCCCACTACAGTACATGAAGTCACGTCTGACTGAGTGCATCCTTTTCCATTTAGGCCAGAAAAGGCAACAGAGTCCATGTCAAAGACAGCTTCTGCTCCACTCACTAGGTTACCCACATGAAGATCAAGCCCATTGGTTATATATATGTTTGCAGCGTAGGTCCAGGCCATGCATGTTCCTTGGTTATTGCTTCTGTTTCTTTTAAAGCACCCATGGGCCTAGGTTAGTTGCCTCTGTTGGTCTTGAGAATTCTTGTCTCCTCCCTGTCCTTCTATCCCCCCCCCCACACACACTTTCACAAAACCCCTGAGCTCCACTTAATATTTGGCTCTGAGTTTAAGCATCTGTTTTCAATCCACTGCTAGGTGAAGCCTCCCAGAAGACAGTTCTGCTCAGTACCTGTCTGCAAGCATAGCAAAGGATCATTAATAGTGTCATGGGTTGGTTTTCTCTTATGTGGTGGGTCTGAGGTTAATTCAGTCATTGGTTGGGCATTCCTTCAATCTCTGCTGCAACCTTAACTCTGCACCTCTTGTAGGCAGGGTATGCTTTGGACTGAAAGTTTTATGGGTGGGTTGGTGTTCCCCTTCTTCCACAAGAAGTCCTGCTTGGGTAGAAGGTGGCTGCTTCGGTCTCCTCGTTCCCCGCTGCTAGGAGTTTCAGTTAGAGTCATACCCATATTCTCTCAGGAGCCTACCCTCTCTCGTGTCTCACACTTGTCTCACAGACTCCCTTCTTCTGTTTTCCTTCTCTCTCCCAGCCCTTTCACATCCCCACTCCCCACCACTCCCTGTCTGATCCCTAACCATTTCCCTCTCAACACCATCATATACCCTGTTCCCTCTCTTCATCCACTTCTGCCGTTGATTCTATTTCACCTTCTGAGTGAAATTCAAGCATCCTCCTTTGGGCCTTCCTTCTTACTTAGCTTCTTTGGGTCTGTGGATTGTAGTTATGTCTATCCTGTAAAACATTGGCTCATATCCACTTATAAGAGAGTACATACCATGTGTATCTTTCTGTTTCTGGGTTACTTCACTGAGGATCATTTCTAGTTCCGTCCATTTGTCTGCAAATTTCATGATTCCCTCGTATTTGGTAACTGAGTAGTATTACATTGTGTAAATATACCACATTTTCAGTATCCATCCTTCTATTTAGGGACATCTAGGTTGGTTCCAGACCCTGGCTAATATGAGCATAGATAACCAAATGTCCTTGTGGTATGATGAAGCAGGTGTCATGTGTCTTTGTCAATGGTTTTACTTTTCATGATTTTGATTCCCAAAAGTCAACACTGCTTTGAGAATATTAATGTAAATGTTCCCGAAAAAAAGAACTGATACTTTTCAGTTGTACCTCACTCAGAATAGTGTGATGACATCTGCTGTGCACTCCTCTCTGGTTAGGAAGTGAGTCATCCCTTTGTCCTATATACACATAATATATACTTTATCTTCCTGTCAGCTGTCTCAGTTGTCAGCCTGAAAGTCATGTGACTATAGTGTTGGCATCTGAGCAATGTATCCCTTATGAAATACTGGCCCAAAGGCTGATGAAAGATGAGGTCATTTTTAAAAACTGTGCTTTAAACTTGAAACCATCTAAGGTTTGATTTCTTAATACATTTTAAACCCTTAAAAACCTTGAATATCTTAAAATGGAATGATAGCTTCAATTCAATTTTTTTTGAGTTAGAATTTCTAAAAATATGGACCAGGGAAGATATTCCATACCAAGCCTAAGACCCTGATTTCAATCCCTGGTACCCATATAGTAGAAGTCCTACATGTTGTACTCTGGTCTCCATATGCATGCACTTTCAAGCACATACACATGTGCAGACACACACATACACACACATCATACAAATGATGCAATAAAAATGAAACAACACATTTAAAAACAGAGTTTTCAATAACACCCTATATAACATATATTTATTTGAAATGACGTAACTGAAGTAAATCCTCCTAATTAAGATCCTGAATGTAATGTTCTCTAGTTAATAACCTCATTTTTAAATCAAATATCCATGTGTAATTCTTGATAATTTCCTTTTTTAAAAAATATTTCATTCATTAATTCACTTTACATCCAAGTCATAGTGCTTTCCCTCCTTTTTTCCTGGTCCCACATTTCCTCCCTCATATCCCGTTTCCCCCTCCTTTACTACTCAGAAAAAGGAAGCTTCCTCTACCAACCTAACCCAGCAGCCTGAATTGTATCAGGAGTGAGCACAACTTCTTTCCCTGTGGCCTTGTGAGGCAGCCCAGCCAGGGAGGAGTGACCAAATCAGGCAACAGAGTCCATGTCAAAGACAGCCTCTACTCCCCTTACTGCGGGACCCACATGAAGACCAAGCTGCCCATCAGCTCCATCTGTGTAGGGGCCTAATTTCAGTCCATGTGTGCTTCTTGGTTGGTGTGTCAGTCTCTGCAAGCTCCCTAGGCCCTAGTTAGCTGGCTTTGTTGTTTCTTGTGGAGCTCCGGTCCTCCCAATGTCCTTCTGTCCTTCCCTCCACTTTTCCACAAGACTCCCTATGCTTTGCCCAGTGTTTGGCTGTGAGTCTCAACATCTGTTTTAGTCTGCTGCTGGGTGGAAGCTCTCAGAGGACAGCTACACTAGGCTTTGTTCTGAAAGCATAGCACTATGTCCTTAATAGTGACAGGGTTTGGCTCTCTCCGTTGGGGTGGGTCTCAGGTTGGGCCAGGCATTGGGTGGACATTCCCTCAAATATCAGTTTAGGTTTTTTGACAGCCCACATAGTTATTGAGCCACTCTAATGACATATAATATAGTTCCAGGGAACACTCACACCCCTGACACTGGAAAGCCAATCTCTCACAGTCCTTTGGTTTTTATTCCTGAGTTCAGCACTTTTTTTCCAGGGTTATTTATCAAATGAATTATATTCATTTTCATCTGGTCAGTGTTAGGTGCCTCATGTGACCAATGGAACTATAGTGGTAAAAATATATTCAATGCCAATGGCATAAATGTAAAAAATATTAACATAACAACCAAAAATGACTTAATTAATAACTATTTTTAAATATACATTGAAAATTAAAACAGATGGCTGTAGAACCATACAAATTACATAAGTAAGTGAAAACGTATTTTGTGTTTATTGCTTGGAGAATATTTTTAAATTATCAATACAATTTTAAACAATCTGAAATGAATTTACTATCAAAATTCTAATGAATTTTTTCCAAACATAGGATAATTTAATAAAAAATTTATATGGAACTTCAAGTGATCCCTAATAAATGGAACAATGTTGAAAGCAAGAAATGAAGCTGGAGAACTAAAACATCTTGCTTTCAAACTACTTCAAAACTACAATGACCAAAACAGTGAGGTACTAAGATAAAAGACAGAGATAGGAGCATAAACCAAAGAACTAGACTAAAAAGCCCTGGCTGATCAAGGTGCTGAAACTTAAATGGTTATTTGTTTTTAACAAGGAACTCAAATGCACAAAATATTGGGAAAAGCAATAATTTCCTCCCTATTTAAAGTAGAATAATTTTGAAGCTTTAATCAAGGAGTTTCTTTTAAATTGCATCTTTAAATTTTTTTAGATTTTACTGTAAGATCATCTGTCTCTCCCTTTTCACTCTTCCTTGTGTATCTTCAAATTATTAATTGTTACATGTATATATGTATGTTTATATACATATTAAATACAACTTGCATAGTCTATAAAATATTAATTGTATATGCATTTACAGAGCTGACAAATAGTATTCAATAATAAATTGGTGTGATCTTTCTTGGATGACTATTTCTCCCACTCTTACCATTTTTAGTTCTTGTTAATATTTTGTGTAAATTTGATGCCTCCTGGGCTTGCCCATTTTAAATCTAGCAAGGCAATTGTTGCTATCATTTTTCAGCTCATGCTGAGACAATCATTGTGATGAGATTATATGCGTATAGCTTCTGAAAATTCTCAGAGACAGAATTTTACACAAAACTGGATTCTACAATCTTTCACCCCCTTTTGCATTGTTAGAGTTTTAGGGGCCTCCTTTTAAAGACTTGTTTGTGTGCGTGATCATAACTATATTGTTTACAATGGTTAAGATGTAAAAGTAACCCAACTACATAATGACAGAAGAAATATAAGCAATAATGTGGTGTATAGATATAGAATACTAAACTTTTTATAATATTAACCATTTTTCTTATCAATGATGTCATATATTTATCTACAAAGCTATCTGCCTAATGGTCAGAAAAAAAGATTACATAGTAACTTTTGGTGGAGATATATGTATATATCTCCAAGTAACAATTTACCTCTTAATACTAACCTAACATGTCTGAATAAATTTAATAATAATTTAGAATATTCATGGAGATAACCTAGAACTCTTGCACAGATGTATCCCCATAGCAGCTCAGTCTCCAAATGACTTCCCTAGTAAGGGGAACAGGGGCTGTCTCTAACATGAACTCAATGGCTGGCTCTTTGATTGCCTCCTCATGAGCAGGGGCAGCCTTTCCAGGCCACAGAGGAAGACAAAGCAGCCAGTCCTGATGAGACCTGATAGGCTAGGGTCAGGTGAAAGGAGAGGAGGACCTCCCATATCAGTGGACTGGGGGAGGGACATGGGAGAAGATGATTGAGGGAGGGCGGGATTCGGAGAGGGTGAGGAGGGGGCTACAGCTGGAATACAAAGTGAATAAATTGTAATAAATAAAAAATGAATTATATAAGGATAAAAAAATTAACTTGTCTTCAAAGCAGAAGTAATTTTTAAAGGCACCTTCTTTATTATGATTCTTTCTTTGTATTTATTTATTTATTGCAATTTATTCAGTTTGTATTCCCACTGTAGCTCACTCCTTCACATCCTTCTCAGCCCACCCACCCTCCCTCATCTCCCCCTATGGCCTTTCCCCATTCCTATAATATGAGAAGACCTCCCCCTTCTATCTGACCCCAGGTTATCAGGTCTCATCAGGACAGATTGCATCATCTTCATCTGTGGCCCCAAAAGACCACCTCTAACCCCCAGGGGGAGGTGAATAAAGAGCCAGCCATTGAGTATATGTCAGAGACATCCCTTCATTCTCTTACTTGGAAACCCATTTGGAAACTGAGAAGCCTATGCGCTTTTTCTGAACGGGGATTTTAGATTCTTTCCATGCATAGTCCGTGGTTGATGGGTATGAGGTAGAACCTCAGGGTCATCTTGATTTGCATTTTCCTGATGACTAAGAAAGTAATTTTATAAAGTATTAAACATCACTGCAAACCTGAACTGAGTACTATCTCTGTATGCTTTAAAAGTTACGTGGTAGACTTGAAAATACATTGTATTATTTGGTAAACCAAATAGGTATGAAAAATACTAACTCATTCATGCAATGCTGAGTCCAAAACTATACAGGTAGGGCCTTTTATTAAATCAACACAAAAAATAGAATGACTCAAGATTAATAGTCTTCATTTTGTAACACCTAGCCTCCCGCACTGGCAAAATAATATGTTCTTGGCTTTTCTGTCAGAGGCAGCCACTGTTGCACTATGTGGGCAATAGCCTATAGTTGGATAGGTAGCTGAGTAACACTCAGATACACAGGCACATTCACACACGCACATACACACACCCACGCACACATGTACACACACAAATTCTGTTCTTTTAGAAAACCCTGATATGGACACAGCCTCAAATCATGCCGTATTGGACTATGATGTGTATCCTGATAAACTGTGCTTAGTTAGAATTTCTTCTTGGGACTTAAAACAGGGGCCTAATTATATTAGCAAATTGCTGAAGTTATACACAATAGTCTTGGAAGTGGAAGTAATATTGCTGATTTGTAAAAACACTTGGGTGAAACAGAAGAAGCAGATAAAATGAAAGAAGCAGAAAGGAAAATATTAACTCAAGGAAGTTGAGAGAGGCAAAGAACAATGAAGGACAGAGGAAGGAAGGAGAGTAAGACAATGGATGGGAGGGAAGGATGGAAGAAAGGAGAGATACTACAAGATTAAAACAGAAAATAATACGCTAATATATATTCTTCCTCATAAATTCAGAATTTATGGATTGAAGAAATTACTATAATCATGGCTTGAGGTCTAACCAGATATATCCACATGACACCAATGAATCTCTTGCCAGAATTTAAGTTGCTTTGCTACCCTTCTTGGAGGTTCATAGGAAAAAAAGAGACATACAATAAAATTTTAATTCAGTTTTCAAGCATGAGAAGATGAATGAGATTTATGATTTTTATATGCCCATTTTGTTTACACTTATGAATATACATGCCACATTTTCCCACAAATAATTCAAAATGTCCTTTCTCTTGCATTCATATTTTTATTTTGTATTCTCAGTTGACATGGGAATATGTGTACGGAGCTGAAGTCTCCTCACGTGTAATCTGGTAATTATAACACCTTCATGCAGAATCTAAAATAAATTACACAAAGCAATTTCAGCAATAATTGAAAAAATGTTCATGCATATTTATTGCTCTGCGTTCT
This sequence comes from Meriones unguiculatus, assembly GCF_030254825.1. Classification (NCBI taxonomy): domain Eukaryota; kingdom Metazoa; phylum Chordata; class Mammalia; order Rodentia; family Muridae; genus Meriones; species Meriones unguiculatus. Next base: position 176,943,104 of record NC_083350.1, on the reverse strand, counting down.
CTAAAGATTAGTCTTTTAACTTTCCCCCATTTCTTGGAAACAGTGAAATGTGAAGAATAAGAAGGAAAAGCCATGTGTGCTGCAGCACGTAGCGGTGCTACAAACTTTCTCATTTATCCTTACACTTCATTTTCAATCTATTTCCAAAGAAGCGATGAACTGACACATACAATATTCCAATATACTTTACACATCGAAATGTTGGCATATTTGGTACTCGAGTGTGTCAAGTTATACGAGCATCCAGATTTTTAAATACCTCATTGACAGACAATTTTCGAAAGTCTTCCACTGGCAGAAATTGTGTTAGTTTAGTGGAACAAAACTAGTAAATGGAGCATATTTTTGCTTTGTCGATATTAACCGGTTTATATTAAGAAACTGTGTTGTTTCATTTCATTCCTTTTCTTTTTCTTCTTTTTTTTTGTTTTTCTGTTTGTTTTGTTTTGTTTTGTTTGTTTCAAACCTGTATAATGACAACTGAGTAAGATGACATGAAAAACTAGGACAAATGGTCAGCAGGATGTCACAGAGAGTACAGATCCTTGTCACCAAGTCTGATTCCTGAGTTCAGTCTCAGTGTCTGACGTGGCGAAAGAAAGGACTCTAGTAAGTTTTCCTTTAACCTTTACACCTTTCATGTGGCATATATACAACTTACTCCCATGCCCTATTAAATAAATTTAGTTCAAAATTAATAAAAGGAAAAAATGAGACATAAGCCCAGGTTATTCACTTCTTTTGAAAAAGTACCTGTCTACTAGAGAAATCAGAACTACATAAGTATCATACATACACACATACAGACAGACTGACTTACATAATTTATGTTTTAAGTTGAAATAAATTATGAATAGTTTTATATGTTATTAAATAGTCCATTTATACTGTAGACATGGATATTTTTCACAAATCTCAGGGATTCTAATTACTCCAGTTGTGGTTTAGCAAAAATTGCATCTTCACTTTTCTGTTACATGCCTTCCATCTAGGAAGCAACCTCTGCTGTCCGCAATTGGCTGATCCCAAATAGAAGAGATGAAAAGGTGGCTTGCTATTGACAGCTGACAGTAACTGTGCTTGACAGCCTTCCTTCTCCAGGACTCTCCTAACAAGATGTGTAGATAGTGCTAACTGAAATACACTCTGAATGAGCTCCATAACATTGAAAGTGTTAGCCAATGTCCTTCCTCTCAGAGAGGACACACTGCACACAGTTAAGTTAATTGATGACTCCATTATGACTTGAACATTTTCTTACTAAATTTTGCTGAACATTACCAGTAAAATGCACCATTTAATTTTTATAATTTTATATTGCTGATGAAGGAAAAAGATTGCATACATGGCAATGGCTAAAGTAGCTAGAATCAAAGCCTTCTAAACTTTGGACAAAACAAGCTGAAGGCTTGTTTTTCATTTAAAAAATTGTCAATATCATCTGGCAATTTGTCTTTTAAAAATACTCTGATTCATTTGTTATTTATATATACATATATATATATACACACATATATATATATATAAAACCTTACTAAAAATAAAACAAAATGGTATATATGGAGCTACCTTTCTGCCATGTGGCTACTTGAGAATTAGTTTCAAATTATTTAGTGATTGGACAGATATTACTTAGCTATGGGCTAAATTCCCAATTGCTTCATAAATGTCATGGACATCATCCCTTATAACACTCTTTTTCTCCTAAGTGAATTGTGGGTCTTGGTTCTTGGGTGAATTACTTGCAAAATTATAGACTTATTTTTGTTGTTTGTTTGTTTTTCTTTTTCTGAAGTATTTTCTTTTAAAATTTTTTTATTTATTAAAATTTGTTTATTTCTTATCCCAGCTGCAGCCTCCACCCTCATCCCCTCCCTATCCAACCTCCCTCTCACTTCTCCTCCCATATCCCTCCCCAGTCCACTGATAGGAGAGATCCTCCTCCCCTTCCATCTGACCCTAGCCTATCAAGTCTCATTAGGACTGGCTGCACTGTCTTCCTCTGTGGCCTGGCAAAGCTGCACCTTCCCCTCCTCCCTTAGGTAGAGGTGATCAAAGTGACAGCTAATGAGTTTATGTCAGTGAGTTCCCTTACTAAGGAACTCACTTGAAGACTGAACTGCCATGGGCTACATTTGTGCAGGGGTTCTAGGTTATCTCCATGAATGATCCTTGGTTAGCCTATCAGTCTCAGAAAAGACTCCTGTGCTTAGAGTTTTTGGTTCTGTTGCTCTCCGTGTGGAACTCCTGTCTCCTCCAGGCCTTTCTATCTCTCCTTTCTTTCATAAGATTCTCTGCACTCTGACAAAGTTTGGCTATGAGTCTCAGCATCTGCTGATACCCTACTGGATAGAGTATTTCAGAGGCCCTATGTGGTAGGTTCCTGTCATAAAATCAGTGGCTGGCTCTTTAATTATCTCCTGGTGATGGTGAAACAGTTCTACCAGGCCACAGAGGAAGACAATATAGCCTGTCCTGGTGAGACCTGATAAACTAAGGTCAGAAGAAAGGGGAGGAGGACCTCCCTTATCAGTGGACTTGGGGAGGGGCATGGGAGGAGATGAGGGAGGGAAGGTGGGACTGGGAGGGAACAAGGGAAGGGACTACAACTAGAATATAAAGTGAATTAAATTTAATAAATAAATTAATTAATTTTTAAAAGTTATAACATAATATCTACAAAACTTAAAGTATGTAAGATCCCTGCTAGTTTCTTTTTTCATAACTTGCAGAGTACCTTCCCTCACAAAACACACGAGAACATAAGGGTGAAGGCTCCAAATAAACACCGGTTCTATATCTTTATGTTCAAATGAGTTGTGTGGGTGTTGTCCTTGGCAATGGAGCCCTGCAGACAGCTTGTACAGAGTAACACATTGTATTACCAACAGCCTGTGTTATTTGGGGATTTTCATCTGAAATCCCTCTTGACCAACAACTCAACTGAATGCAGCACAATTCCACTGTTAGATGCCCTGTTTGGTAAAAAGAGATGTCCATTTGATTGGCAGTAACCCCCATTCTTAGGAGACTTCATTAGGATTGCCTTATTGTGTACTAGAAACTTTCCACTGCATTAGGTTTCTATATCATCTCTCAAGTGACCCTCCATTCCAGCTGTCTCTCCCTCCACTTTCTTCCTTTCTCTACCCTCTCTTTCCTCCCCATCCTTACCTGACCCTCCTAGTCCCAGCCCCACCCACTATCAGTCCACCCATAAAATCTATCCCATTTTTCTTTCTCAGGGAGATCCGACACAAACCCAGCCACTGAACCTTTTACCTACACTCTTTTCTACCTGCAGGATACACTAGAGCAATGGTGTCGTCTTGTGGGAATAGCCAACTAATATCTGGTTTAACTTAAGGTCTAGTCCACAAGATGAAACTCATACCCAACGCTCCTTGAGTGACCATGAACCAAAGACTAGATATCTCAGAAACCTATGGTAAAGCCAAACACTCCTGACAAAAAAAAAAAAAAAATCAATAAAGTGATTCCTAATGATATTCTGGTATACTCATGGATCAATGCCTCATTCAGCCATCATTAACAAAGCTTCTGCTGACAGCAGATCGAAACAGAAGCAGAGACCCATAGTCAGACATTATGATCGTTATGCCCGGATAGTCTAAATGGTATATCTTCATCAAATCCCTCCCTCAGAGCTCAGGGAAACCCTGAAGAGAAAGCAGATACAATGTAAGAGCCAGAAGGAAAAGAAGACACAGGGGAAAAAAGACCACGTTGAATCACCTATTCAAGACACATATAAACTCAGAAACTGAAGGAGCAAGCAAAGGACCACACAGGTTTGCAGTGGGTCCTTTGCACATATTATAGCTTATTTTCCTTTTTTATTATTATCAGTTATTACAATTTATTCAGGTTATATCCCTGCTGTGACTTCCTCCCTTGGTCTCCTCTCAATCTCACCCTCTGTCCCTTTTCTCCCTCTACGCCCCTCCCCAAGTCCACTGATAGGGGAGGTCCTCATTCCCTTCCATCTTACCCTATTCTATCAGCTCTCATTAGGACTGACTGCATTGTCTTTCTCTGTGGCCTGGCAAAACTGCACCCCCATCAGGGGGAGGTGATCAGAGAGCCTGTCACTGAGTTCATGCCAGAGAAAGCCCCTGCTCCCATTACTAGGTAATCCACTTGGTATAGCTTTTAACTTATTATATTCGTGGGATTTCTGAGTGTGAGAATTCATGGGTCTGTGACTCTCCTGCCTGCACTTAAAATCTTTGCCTTTTGTTGTGTTGTCTTGTGCAGCCTCAATGTGATTTTCTTTCTTTGTCTTATTATTTTTTATTTTATGGTGTTTGGTTGTTATGTCTTAGAAGTTTTTTGGTTTATTTTTTTTTTCTAATAAGAGATTGAAAGGGAGTGGATCTGGAGAGAAGGAGAGGTAGGAGAAACTGGTAGAAGTGGAAAGGATAAACTGTAATCAATATATTTTATATGAGAAAAGTATATGTTCTTTATGATTATTTACCTATTTATTTATTACAATTTATTCCCTTTGTATGCCAGCAGTAGAATGCTCTCTCATCTCCTCAGGTTGCACCCTCCTTTTCTTTCCCCCACACCTCCTATGTCCCTCCTCTAGTAACTGATAGGGGAGGTCCTCTTCCTCTACTTCCTGACCCTAGTCTGTCAGGTCTCATCAAGATTGGGTGCACTGTCTTCCTCTGTGGCCTGGCAAGGCTGCCCACCCAAAGACAGTTGATCAAAGAGTCACTCACTGGGTCCATGTCAAAGAAAGACCCTGCTCCCCTTACAAAAGAACTCCCATGGAGGCCCAGCTGCTCATAGGCTACATCTGAGCAGGGGGTCTAGATCCTTTCCATGCATGGTCCTTGGTTGATTCATCAGTCTCTGCAGGACCTCCTGGGCCCAGATTTTTGGGCTCTGTTGCTCTGTTTGTGGAGCTGTGTCCCTTCCAGGTCTTCCTATCTCCCCCTTCTTCCATAAGATTCCAGGCCCTCTGCTCAAAGTTTAGCTTTAAATATCAGCATCTGTTTCAATACTATGTTGGATAGTTTTGCAGAGGCCTTCTGTGATATGCTCCTGTCCTGTTGCCTATCTTCTCTCACTTCTGCTGCCCATACCATTTGCCCCTCTGAATGAAGATTAAGCATATTAATAAAAGGAAAATATGAAAATAAATGATTCCTACTAGTTACCAGCATACCAAATAATAAAATAATCTCTAAATCAATGTCTCCAAGACTTTTTGTGTTCAAATCTTTAATCATATACAAACAAAAACATATGATTCTCAGTGAAGATATATTTATTCCTATTACTAAATAGGAGACTCTAGATTAATACCTATATATGCTAGGTAAGACAACAGAATGAACTATATCTAATTAAATACCCAATCTCTTACCTATGAAAACAGAAGGAAGAATCTCAGAGAGAGCATCAATACAGATTTACATGTCTTTTTGTACAAGTGACATTAAACTCCTCTCCTTAGGGTTTGCCAATATTAGTTTCAATTGTCAACTAGACACACTAAGGAAACTCACTTAGGGAATGGCCTTGTCAGAGTAGGCTTTGGGCATATCTGTGAGCCATTTTCTTAATTACTAGTTGACAAAGAAGCTGTGGTCCCACTGTTGGTGGTGGTGTGCTGATACCATGTAAGTTGCCTAGTAGGAACCAGAGGAAACAAGCCAGCAAGCCACAGCCTTCCCTGTTCTCTGCCTACATGCTTCTGCCTTGAGTGACTTCCTTTGGTTTTCTTCAGTGAAAAACTGTTACCTAATGGAAGATAATCGCTTTCCTATTGTAGTTGCTTTGTTCATTTTTTTTTTTCTGTCACTGCAACAGAAAATAAATAAGAATATGTGTAAACATGGTTGAACAAATGTTCTTATTGTGTATTTGAGCCTCTTTTGGGTATTTGCCTAGGAGTGGTATAGCTGGATCTGGAGGAAGCACTATTCCTAGTTGTCTGAGAAACTGCCAGATTGCTTTCCAGAGTGATTGTACAAGTTTACATTCCCACCAGCAGTGGAGGAGGATTCCCCTTTCTCCACAACCTCTCCAGCATGTGCTGTCACTTGAGTTTTTGATCTTAGCCATTCTGATGGGTGAAAGGTGAAATCTTAGGGTTGTTTTGATTTGCATTTCCCTGATGGCTAATGAGGTTGAGCATTTCTTATGTGTTTCTCTGTCATTCAATATTCCTTTGCAGAGAATTCTCTGTTTGGCTCTGTACCCCATTTTTTAATTGGATTACTTGGTTTTTTTTTTTTTTTTTTTTTTTTTTTTTTTGCTGTTTAACTTCTTTAGTTCTTTATATATACTGGATATTAGCCCTCTGTCAGATATGTTTGTAGCAGCCTTATTTGTTATAGCCAGAAGCTGGAAACAGCCCAGATGCCCCTCAGTGGAGGAATGGATACACAAATTGTGGTATATCTACACAATGGAATATTACTCAGCAATAAAAAACAAGGAAATCATAAAATTTGCAGGAAAATAGTGGGATCTGGAAAAGATCATCCTGAGTGAGCTATCCCAGAAGCAGAAAGATGCACACGGTATATGCTCACTCATATAGACATATAATATAGGATAAACTTACTAAAATCTGTACACCTAAAGAAACTAATTAAGAGGGAGGACTCTTGCTAAAATCCTCAATTTGCATCCAGAAAGGCAAAGAGGCTGGACATCAGAAAAAGGAGAAAAGAGGGAACAAGCCAGGAGCCTGACACAGAGGACCTCTGAAAGGCTCTTCCCTGTAGACTATCAATGTAGATGCGGAGACTTATGGGCAACATTTGGGCAGAGTGCAGGGAATCTTGTGAAAGAAGTGGGAAACAGTAAGATCTGGAGAGGACAGGAAGTCCACAAGGAGAGCAACAGGACCAAAAAATCTGAGCATAGGGGTCTTTCCTGAGACTGCTATTCCAACCAACGACTATACATGGAGATAACCTAAGAGCCCTGCACAGATGTAGCCCACGGCAGTTCAGTATCCAAGTGGGTTCCATTGTGATAGGAACAGGGACTATCTCTGACATGAACTGATTGTCCTGCTCTTTAATTACCTCCCCCTGAGGGGGAAGCAGCATTACCAGGACACAGAAGAAGACAATGCAGCCACTCCTGATGAGACCTAATTGACTAGGATCAGAAGGAAGGAAAAGAAGTCCTCCCCTATCAGTGGACTTGGGGAGGGGCATGCATGCAGAGGGTGGAGGAAGGGAGCGATTGGGACGGGAGGAGGAAGGAAAACGTGGGGGGGGGGGACACAAAGTGAATAAAGTGTAATTAATAAAGAATATGTGTAAAAGAGAGAAAATGTATACCCATCCATTGTCTTGTATAAGCTGCTAACTGACAGCTAGTAAACTAGCTATCTCCAAACACCAAAATTTTGACAGAAATCTCAACAAAAACCTTTTAATTTCTGTTGGATGTGTAACTGGGATTTTGGAGCACACATTCTTAATTCCCAGTGGAAAGCAGGAACAGAGTCTATATCATATTACTAATAACAAAATCAACACACAGACATACAAATATATTACAGAGTGTGAGATAAATCACACAAAGAAGGAATCCTATGAAACTCAGTATTTTGAGCATAAGTAACTTATAAGAGTTTTATCTAAAAAAGTAGATATATCTAAGAGCAAAAATCTTTTATGAAGAAAAATAATTATACTGCAACCACAATGGATGCTTTATCAGCCAAAAAACTGCAAGGACATCTTGGGAGCTCCCCATCTCTCTTTGTTAATTTCCCTTACCTTAGTACCTATAAGGCCATTGATTATATTATGCCTATCCAAACTGAGAAGTAAATATTATATTAGTTACTTTTCTGATCGATGTTTTAAAATGGGTCACAAGCAGAACTAGGAATGGAAGATTTATTCCGGCTCAAAGCTTTAGAGGATATCCGTGTATCATCAGTGAATATGTCTATCAGTGCACCAGAAGCAAGACAGGAAGGCCAGCAGTGTATCAGAGCAGATCAAGCAGCATCTGAGGCTCATAAGCAAACTTAGGGCAGTGTGCAGGGAGTCTTATGAAAGAAGGAGAGATAGAAAGACCTGGAGGGGACAGGAACTCCACAAGGAGAACAACCAAACCAAAAAAAATCTGGGCCGAGGAGATTGATACTCCAACCAAGGACCATGAATGGAGATAACCTAGAACCCTTGCACAGATGTAGCCTGTGGTAGTTCAGTGCCCAAGTGGGTTCCATAGTAATGGGCACAGGGACTGTCTCTGACTTGAACTGATTGGGCTGACTCTTTGATCACCTCTCCCTGAGAGGGGACGAGCCTTACCAGGCCACAGAGGAGGACAATGCAGCCACTCCTGATGAGACCTGATAGGCTAGGGTCAGATGGATGGGGAGGAGGACCTCCCCTATCAGTGGACTTGGGGAGGAGCATGGGAGGAGATGAGGGAAGGAGGGTGAGATTGGGAGGGAATCAGTGAGGGAGGTACATCTGGGATACAAAGTGAATGAACTGTAATTAATATATATATATAAAATAAAATTAAAATAAAAAGACCTCTGCCTACGCAGGTGCCAGATATCACAGTGTGATCCTGATCCCGAGACTCAATCTTGAAGGTTGAACAACCTCTTAGTGTCATCAGCTGAATACCAGATGTTGAAAAACATGAAACCATAGAAGAATGTTTACATTCTTCACATTTCAAAAACTAATATGGTATTTCTAAGCTCCAGAATTTTCACTGATTTTCTGTGCTTAACACATAATACACTTTCTTTCATTTTGCTGTGAGGCCAACAAACTCCTCAAATTTGTAAAAAATTCATATCAGGCATTTATTTTTGTTTTTTATGATTTTGAGAACTTTTAAGCTTATTGGCCAAATGTGGACTAGGAAAGTCTTCTATTTTGATTTTCTTATTACTGGACAGCTAATTATGAGTCTTGGCGAACAGGGTTTACCCCGTTGTCTTAGTTAGTATCACTATTGCTGTTTTTAAACACCATGGCCTAGAGAAACTCGGAAAAGAAAGGGTTCAGTTTATTCACAGCTCTATATAGCATCTCCTCATCCAAATGGTCATGGAATGAACTCAAACAGCAGGAAGTTGGAAGCAGGAGCTGACACAGAGGCCAAGGAGAAGAGTTGCTAACTGGCTTGCTCATCACAACTTGTTCAGCCTGATTTTTTAACCCCTGACCAGCAGTCCAGGCATGGCTCCACCCACAGGGAGCTGGGCCTTCTCTCAACAATCACTAATTAAGAAAATACCCTACAGGCACCTCTGCCTCCTAGCTTTACAGAAACAACTTTGCCATTAAGGCTCCTCATGAGAGATGAATCTTGCTGGTGTCAAGTTGTTATAAAACAAGCCAGCACACCCATATAACAGGAGTCCAGCATCATATTGTGACATTCTAATAATAAATAATTGTACTATGTAGTGGAAGGACTGTCAGTTTTTTTGTATAAATATAAAACATCACTAAAGAAGTATAGATCTAAGGAAAGGAAAACACATTTACTTCCCTACAATAATATGAAATAATTTATTTACACATTAAATTCAATTTTATTGTTAATACATATTTATAGAAAGATAACATAAAACTGTAATACCTTGCTTATCTCTAATTGATTTGTAGTTCAATTATATTGTGCACAAATATGGGTATACAGGCAGTATTTCTTTGCACATTACAGCTGCTAATTTTTAATTCATTCTTTATAAAATTTTTAATTAAAACATTAGGAATTCTTTTCTTCACTCATTTTTAAAAAATTGTACTGTATTTTCTTCTTGTGAGTTTGGACAATTCAAATGTATAGTGTTTGTGCACATATATTAATTTAATATTTTGTTTTAATTATTTCCGATCCTTTGATCTTGTCCTTTTCCCTTGGATATGCCACTGCTTTAAATAATATTCCTTTATTCACTTACATATAATGGTGGTATAAGATATTTAAGGATCATAAGGTTTCAGTTTCCTACCTTATATTTTTAATCAGACATCACTGTACAAACATGAAGGTAACATGGCTATTTAGCTAAAACAGTGCTTTATAGTCACTTAGTTCTGTACCGCCCAGAACACACCTCTTAGTGTGTGTTTATTTATTCCCGAGTTGTTACTCATTTTTAATTTTTTTTCGATTATTTTAATTCCTAGCCTATGGAGAGCATTTATCATGACTGAATGTCAAATGATTCTTCTACGTCTGCTCAGATAAACTGTACGACTTAAAAATATATAGATTTACAATATGATGAGTTATCCTGGTTGATTAATATGGTTCACTAACTTTGAATTCTTGGGGTTGATCATCATTTACTTTTCTGATATGCTTTTTATCTATACTCATGAATGACATTTGAGGTGGCCTTTTTCTAACAATGCTCTTGTCTGGTTTTGATACCGGGGAAACGCATAAGACGAAGTATCTGCAACCATAGTTATTCTTTACCTCTTTAACTGTTCTGGAAGGATCCTGCTGTGTGGATTTCCTTAGCATACCTTTATTTTATTACACTAGCAATAAATGTTGCCTTTATCAAGACAGATCCTTTGAAGCAACATAATCACAGGATTTTCATTTTACAATAACAAATATTGTATAATATTCAAGAATATGTGGTATACTCCATTGTAGACTTCCATTTGTTTTTTTTTTGTTTTTTTTTGTCACTCATCAATCTGGACTAACACCTGTTTCTTAGATCCCTTTGTAAAATGAGTTTTTTATAAGATGCTGTAAAAACAGTCCTGAAAAACGGTTTTCCCAACATATTTTAGTTTATTCACATAAAAGGGAGCCTATGCCTAAAGTTTTCATTTCCTTGTTGTTATAAGCACCAAATTTTAACATCACTCAAGAAATTGTTCTTGGAATAGTTTGATATCTGAGTGTCAAACAATATGATAAAAAGCTATAAAACATTATCAGGATACAAAAGAAATATCACAATAATTATGATAAGTAAAACATGATAAGATATAATAACTTTTTTATATCAGTGAATTTTTTGAGAGATGAAACTCAGTACTGTATGTTCTGTTGTAAAACACTGTGCTAAAATATTAGGTGTTTAAATAAATATTTAAAAAATCATTATTTTTTGAAGATACTATTTTGAAGATACTATAGACTAAGTTGAGATGAGGGAGGGGGCCACAGCCATGATACAAAATGAATAAATTATAATAAATAATGATAATTTAAAAAAACAAAATGTTTTAAATTAATATAAGGAAACTTAATTTTCAAAATGACTGCGCAGAAAGATTGTACATAAATTCTGAAGAACACCACTCCAAGTACACAATGAGACTTTTGCCTCATTTGCCTTTTGCTTCTAATTAGCAAAGAAGAATGTTGTTTCTATTGTGAGCATAGGGGCTGCAGGTGGCTGTTTTATCATTCACTCTCCCACTTGATATTCTTTTTTTTTTTTTTTTGCCCCTCAACTCAAAGTCCTTCCTACTCTCTAATCCCTGTCATCTGGTCTCCTTTTTTTTTTTTAATTTTTTTTTAATTTTTTTTACTATTAATTACACTTTATTCATTTTGTATTCCTCCATAAGCCCTTCCCTCCTCCCCTCCCGATCTCCCCTCCCCTCCCAACCCCTTCCTCATGCATGCCCCTCCCCAAGTCCACTGATAGGGGAGGTCCTCTTCTCCTTCCTTCTGATCTTAGTCTATCAGATCTCATCAGGAGTGGCTGCATTGTCATCTTCTGCGGCCTGGTAAGGCTGCTCTCGCCTCAGGGGGAGGTGATCAAAGAGCAGGCCAATCAGATTATGTCAGAGGTAGTTCCTCTTCCTATTACTCTGGAACCCACTTGGACACTAAACTATCATGTGCTACATCTGTTCAGGGGTTCTAGGTTATCTCCATGAATAGTCCTTGGTTGGAGTATGAGTCTCTGGTAAGTTCCCTGTATTCAAATTTTCTTGTTCTGTTGCTCTCCTTGTGGAGTTCCCGTCCTCTCCAGCTCTTACTATTTCCCACTTCTTACATAAGATTCCATGCACTCTGCCCAACAGTTGGCCATAAGTCTCAGCGTCTGTTTTGATAGTCTGCAGGGCAGAGGCTTTCAGAGGCCCTCTGTGGCAGGTTCCTAACTTGTTTCCTGTTTTCTTCTTCTTCTGATGTCCATCCTCTTTGCATTTCAGGATGGGGATTCAGCATTTTAGTCAGGGTACTCTCTCTTGCTTAGTTTCTCTAGATGTACAGATTTTAAAGACATACTATGTTATGTCTTTATGAGTGAGTATATACTGTGTGTGTCTTTCTGCTTCTGGGACAGCTCACTCAGGATGATCCTTTCTAGGTCCCACCATTTACCTACAAATTTCATGATTTCCTTATTTTTCATTGCTGAGTAATACTCCATTGTGTAGATGTACCACAATTTCTGCATCCATTCTTCAGTTGAGGGGCAGCTGGACTGTTTCCAGCTCCTGGCTATTACAAATAAAGCCACTACAAACATGGTTGAGCAAATGTACTTATTGTGTACTTGAGCCTCCTTTGGATATATGCCTAGGAGTGGTATGGCTGGATCTTGAGGAAGTACTATTTCTAGTTGTCTGAGAAAGCGCCAGATTGATTTCCAGAGTGGTTGTACAAGATTACATTCCCACCAGCACTGGAGGAGTGTTCCCCTTTCTCCACAACCTCTCTAGCATGTGTTGTCACTTGAGTTTTTCATCTTGGCCATTCTTGTGGGTGTAAGGTGAAATCTCAGGGTTGTTTTGATTTGCATTTCCCTAATGGCTAATGATGTTCAGCATTTCTTTAAGTGTTTCTCTGCCATTCGATATTCCTCTACAGAGAATTCTCTGTTTAGCTCTGTTCCCCATTTTTTAATTGGGTTACTTGGTTTGCTGCTTTTCAGCTTCTTTAGTTCTTTATATATCCTGGATATTAGTCCTTTATCAGATAGAGGTTTGGTGAAGATCCTTTCCCAATATGTAGGCAGTCGTTTTGTTTTGATGACAGTATCCTTCGATTTACAGAAGCTTTTCAGCTTCATGAGGTTTTTTTTTTATTGTTGCTCTTACAGCCTGTGCTGTTGGTGTTCTGTTTAGGAAGTTGTCTCCTATGCCAATGAGTTCAAGGGTATTCCCCACTTTTTTTTCTAACCGATAGAGATCAGGGATTCAAGGCACATATCTAAACATAGTAAAGGCGATATACAGCAAGCCTATAGCCAACATCAATCTGAATGGAGAGAAACTTAAAGCAATCCCACTGAAATCAGGGACAAGACAAGGCTGCCCACTCTCTCCATATCTCTTCAACACAGTTCTGGAAGTCCTGGCTAGAGCAATAAGACAGTTGAAGGAGATCAAGGGGATACAAATTGGAAAAGAAGAAGTCAAATTATCACTATTTGCAGATGATATGATAGTATACATGAGTGACCCCAAAAACTTTACTAGGGAACTCCTACAGCTGATAAACAACTTCAGCAATGTGGCCGGATACAAAATTAATTAAAAAAAAAAATCAGTAGCCCTCCTATATACAAAAGACAAAAGGGCTGAGAAAGAAATTAGGGAAACAACACCCTTCACAATAGCCACAAATGACATAAAGTACCTTGGAGTAACCCTAACCAAGCAAATCAAAGACTTGTATGAAAAAAAAAAAAAATTCAAGTCTCTGAAGAAAGAATTAGAAGAAGATATCAGAAGATGGAAAGATCTCCCATACTCATGGCTTGGCAGGATTAATATAGTAAAAATGGCCATCTTACCAAAAGCAATCTACAGATTCAATGCAATTCCCATCAAATTACCAACACAATTCTTTACAGACCTGGAAAGAAAAATTCTCAACTTCATATGGAATAACAAGAAACCCAGAATTGCTAAAATAATCCTCTACAATAAAAGATCTTCTCGGAGTATCTCCATCCCTTATCTTAAGCCGTACTATAGAGCAACAGTAATAAAAACTGCATGGTACTGGCATAAAAACAGAATGATGGATCAATGGAACCGAACAGAAGACCCAGAGATAAACCCACACACTTATGGACACCTGATCTTTGACAAAGATGCCAAAACCATACAATGGAGAAAAGACAGCATCTTCAACAAATGGTGCTGGTCGACCTCTATGTCTACATGTAGAAAAATGAAAATAGATCCATACTTATCACCCTGCACAAAACTAAGGTCCAAGTGGATCAAAGACCTCAACATAAAACCAGACACATTAAATAGGTTAGAAAAAAAAAGTGGGGAATACACTTAATATTCTTTTTTTGTACTAGATTTTATTATTATTATTAATTACATTTAATTAATTTTGTATCCCCCATAAGCCTCTCCCTCCTCTCCTCCCGACCCCACCCTCCCTCCCATTTCTACATGCATGCCCCTCCCCAAGTCCACTGATAGGGGAGGTCCTCCTCTCCTTTCTAATCTTAGTCTATCAGTTCTCATCAAAAGTGGCTGCATTGTCCTCTTCTGTGGCCTGGTAGGGCTGCTCCTCCCTCAGGGGGAGGTGATCAAAGAGCAGGCCAATCAGATTATGTCAGAGGCAGTCTCTCTTTCCATTACTATGTAACCTACTTGGACACTGACCTGCCATGGGCTACATCTGTGCAGGAGTTCTAGGTTATCTCCATGAATAGTCCTTGGTTGGAGTATGAGTCTCTGGGAAGACCCCTGTGTTCAAATTTTCTTGTTCTGTTGCTCTCCTTGTGGAGACCCTGTCCTCTCCAGCTCTTACTATTTCCCAGTTCTTACATAAAATTCCATTCACTCTGCCCGAGAGTTGGCCATCAGGCTCAGCATCTGCTTTGATAGTCTGCAGGGCAGAGGCTTTCAGACTTGATATTCTTATTCCAAATTAGCAGCTAACTTCCAGAGACCTGTGATCTAGAAGTGTTGAGTGCTTTCATTGGCAACCCTGTAGAGTTCATTCCAAGGTACAGGATAGCCCACATGTTTTATCAAACCCATTCACGTTTAGTATCTTTTTCTATAGATTTATATTAGCTTTACATTATTCAAGTGAGTTCTCCGGGAAACTTTTTTACATGAGAACAAACTTTCTCTATTAAGCTAATAATGCAGTAAAACCTATTCTGTTAAGGATCCCAAAGGATAAATCTGTCTCCTTGAGAAGAGAACTTTGCTCACAGCCAGACGTTAGCAAAAGACATGATTTATTAATGCCCAATCATCACCTCCATACTCAATCTAAAAGGCTTTTTAGGTAGTAGCCAGGTATTAATATATTATTAACATTCTACTTAAACAGTAATAAACTACATCTTTTCAGCTCATTAAAACACAGTTTGCACTAGATAAATTTTTACAGCAGTCAATTTCTAATGTACACCTGTCAATTGATTAGGTGGCAGACTTATTTACTAACATCTTCTTTAATTAAAGCTCCACTTCATGTTGATAGATAAAGTTCAGTTGTTTAACATTAACTTCCTTTTATAACACTACTAGCCACTTTCAAAATATCTACATAAAAAGGAATTGATTTGACTTATAAAATGTGCACACTAGCATGTATCAACACATAGCTTAATATACATTGAAATGTTGTGACTAAATTCTAAAAAATATCAAATATGTATTCCTCACTGAAGTTAGAGACGATCTATATTTTTACAATGAAAAAGCAAACATAGACTAATGAACATGTAACAATAATAATTTTTGAGGATTTTTATATCACATAGAGAATGTACTTAAACACTTATTTACTTATTATAAATTAACAGGAAATTAGAAAACAGTTCAAACAGTTCAGATCCGTGTATCCCTCCCTTGAGCTTTCCAGGATAATGCTCTATAACTTCAATATAATTTTAAGATTATAAAACTGATATTATCAGTTTTACATTAACTGTGTAGTTCAAGTTTTTTTATATTTTATCCTATCAATATCATCTTTTTCAACATTTTATTATTGTGTCTAGTGGAAAGGAGCACTCTTGCCAATGTGCACCTGTGGAAGTTACATTTTCTGTTCTTGAAGTCAGAGTGTTAGCCGTGGCTACAGTCTCTTCAGAAGCTCCTAGACTTTTTCCAAGCTTATTGACAAATTATTTTCTTTTCAGGTCTTATCAAAACCCGCAGTACTCTGAGTCTCAATTTGGGGACACTGTGGTAAACTCTAAGAAACCACCCAAGTTCCTTGGGAAGTGAAGATGCCTAGGAAAACATGCTTGGCTACATTTGATGGCCTATATGGGAGCACCTCTCCAGATTCACAGAATCTGATGAGATGGAATTCATTTAGCACAGGCTATTTGGATCTAGGTCAAGTATTTACTGATATTTTGCCCTACTCCCAATCTCAAGGGAAGGTAAGTTTTAGAGGACGCAGAAACCATAGCATGTGAGCCCTTGGAGATATCTTAAAATTCTCCCTGAGATTACCACAAAGGAAAAACTACTTCTGAAGGCAAATAAGAAAGAGGTAAAGGCTGTTCCCCACTTTTTCTTCTAAGAGATTTAGAGTATCTGGTTTTATGTTGAGGTCCTTGATCCACTTTGACTTTCGTTTTGTGCAGGGTGATAAATATGGATCTATTTTCATTTTTCTGCATGTGGACATCCAGGTGGACCAGCACCATTTGTTGAAGATGCTCTTTTTCCCATTGAATGGATTTGGCTTCTTTCTCAAAAATCGAGTATTCATAGGTGTGTGGGTTTATTTCTGGGTCTTCTATGCGGTTCCATTGATCCTCCTTTCTGTGTTTATGCCAATACCATGCAGTTTTTATTATTATTGCTCTGTAGTACAACTTGAGATCGGAGATGGAGATACCTCCAGATGATCTGTTGTTGTACAGGATCGTTTTGGAGATTCTGGGTTTTTTGTTTCTCCATATGAAGCTGATAATCTTTTTTTCAAGGTCTGTAAAGAATTGAGTTGGTATTTTGATGGGAATTGCATTGAATCTGTAGATTGCTTTTGGCAGGATGGCCATTTTCACAATGTTAATCCTACCAATCCATGAGCACGGGAGATCTTTCCATCTTCTGATATCTTCTTCAATTTCTTTCTTCAGAGACTTGAAGTTTTTCTCAAACAGGTCTTTCACTTGCTTGGTTAGTGTCACCCCAAGGTACTTTATGTTATTAGTGGCTATTGTGAAAGGTGTTCTTTCCCTAATTTCTTTCTTGGCCCTTTTGTCTTTGATATACAGGAGGGCTTCTGATTTTTTTTTTTAGTTGATTTTGATCCTGCCACTTTGCTGAAGGTGTTTATCAGCTGAAGGAGTTCTCTGGTTGAATTTTTGGGGTTGCTCATATATACTATCATATCATCTGCGAATAGTGACACTTTGACCTCTTCCTTTCTGATTTGTATCCCCTTGATCTCCTTTAGTTGTCTTATTGCTCTGGCTAGGACTTCAAGTACTATGTTGAAGAGGTATGGAGAGAGTGGGAACAGCCTAGAACTCATTGGCACAGGAGACAACTTCCTGAACAGAACACCAACAGCACAGGCTCTAAGAGCAACAATCAATAAATGGGACCTCATGAAACTGAAAAGCTTCTGTAAAGCAAAGGATACCATCATCAAAACAAAACGACGGCCTACAGATTGGGAAAGAATCTTCACTAACCCTTTATCTGACAGAGGACTAATATCCAGTATATACAAAGAACTAAAGAAGCTGAAAAGCAGCAAACCAAGTAATCCAATTAAAAAATGGGGAACAGAGCTAAACAGAGAATTCTCGACAGAGGAATATCGAATGGCAGAGAAACACTTAAAGAAATGCTCATCCTCATTAGCCATCAGTGAAATGCAAATCAAAACGACCCTGAGATATCACCTTACACCCATCAGAATGGCCAAGATAAAAAACTAAAGTGACAACACATGCTGGAGAGGTTGTGGAGAAAGGGGAACCCTCCTCCACTGCTGGTGGGAATGTAAACTGGTACAACCACTCTGGAAAGCTATCTGGAACTTTCTAAGACAATTAGGAATAGTGCTTCCTCAAGACCCAGCTATACCACTGCTAGGTATATACCCAAAGTTTGCTCAAGTACACAAAAGGGATACTTGCTCAACCATGTTTATAGCAGCTTTATTTGTAATAGCCAAAACCTGGAAACAACCCAGATGTCCATCAACGGAAGAATGGGTACATAAATTGTGGTATTTCTACACAATGGAATACTACTCAGCAATCAAAAAGGAGGAAATCATGAAATTTGCAGGCAAATGGTGGGATCTAGAAAAGATCATTCTGAGTGAAATATCCCAGAAGGAGAAAGACAAACATGGTATATACTCACTTATATAGACCTATAAGATATGATAAACATAATGAAATCTATACACCTAAAAAAGATAATCAAGAGAGCAGACATGGGGTAAGATGATCAATCCTCGTTTAGAAAGACAGATGGGATGTGCATTGAATGTATGACAGGAGTCTACTGAGCGTATCTGAAAGACTCTAACTAGCAGTATTTTCAAAGCAAAGACTCATAACCAAACCTTTGGCAGAGTACAGGGAATCATAAGAAAGAAGGGGAGTTAGTCTGATGGGGAAAGGATAGGAGGTCCACAAGGACCAAATATATCTGGGCACAGGGTCTTTTCTGAGACTGACAGTCAACCAAGGACCATGTATGAATATAACCTAGAACCTCCGCTCAGATGTAGCCTGTGGTAGCTCAGTAACCAATTGGTTTCCCAAAGTGACAGGAACAAGGACTATTTCTAACAGGAACTCAATGACTGGCTCTTTGGCCTCCCTACCCCCAAGGGAAGAGCAGTCCTGTTAGGCCACAGAGAAGGGCTTTGCAGCCAGTCCTGAAGATACCTGATAAAACAGGATCAGATGAATGGGGAGGAGGTCCCCCCTATCAGTGGACTTGGAAAGGGGCACGGTGGAAATGAGGGAGGAAAGGAGGGACTGGGAGGGAATGAGGGATCGGGACACGGCTGGGATACAGAGTTAATAAAATGTAACTGATAAGAAAAAAATAAAATTAAAGAAAAATAAAAGAAAAGAAAAAATTAAAAAAAAAAGAGGTAAAGGAAATGAAACTAGAAAGTCAATGAGATGGTGATTCTTTTTCCATGAAGCTAAAGTACTGTACAAAGACACAGTGTGAGGATGTGAGATGGGAAAGCAGGTGAGGATGGGACCAAGCATGGCTCCAAGCATGACAACCTGAGGTTTAAAAATAAACAGTCTACTTTTTTCTTGTAACATAATCATATCATTTGTCCTCTTTGCTTATCCATCCCACTCATTCCATTCTCCCCATGCTCCCTCCCAAAGTTATAGCCTGTTTTTCTTTATTCGTTAGCATTAATTTTATGGATAAAAGAAATATATAAGTACCACTTTTTGAGTCTATTTATCTTTGCATAAATGTGTGTGTGTGTGTGTGTGTATGTGTGTGTGTGTGTGATTTCATAAATCATCACTTGGAATTGAAGAATGAACTAACCATATAGCCAGGGAACTTAGTGCAGGATAAGGATTCATGTGCAATAGCCAATCACAAGTTTCTACTGAAAGCAGTTGGAAGCTTTATTTCTTGAAACATTTAGCCTTATAAAATGTCACTGCAACAATTTCAGAGGCAAGAAGCAAAACAAATCATGCAACTGACACCATATGCTTAACCTCTGTAAGAAAGACGGTTCAGAACTAGAAAAAATAGTAAAAACAGTAGAGTTTCAGTATGAAACCGAGATGCATAAATGATACGAAAGAAGCGCTACCTGCATTTTCCAAGTGTTATTTAGTTCACAACTTCGAAAGTTGTGTGATTGTGGCTAGTAATGAGAAAATGATATGAGTAAGATTGCTTTTGTTGTTAAAGATCATAGATATTGTTAGCGATAAAACTAACATAAAAGGAGATTTTTACATTTTCAATGTCCTCGTCAGGAAAACAAACAAACTGGCACAATGTCAATGGCTTTATAGAGATGTGTTTGATTAGAATTTAAACGTTCCAAAGTGGACAGGGATAAGCCTGCTTGACCTCACCCCTCTACAGCAAACTTGAACAGTGGGGGAGAGCTGGGACAAAGAGAGGTACTATTCTCCAGTGAAGAGCATAGGAAGGTGGTCCAGTGACAAAGAGTCAGCTGGGGAAAATTGTATACAAAAACATTACATGGACTGAATATATATACTTATGAATTATATATTATTAATATATATAAATAAACATACAAAAATCAATATTATAATAACTAGTTTAAAAAGAGACCATGAATTTGTAGGAGAGCAGGGAGGAAGTTTGGAGAAAGGAAAGGGAAGGGAAGGGAGAAATGGTGTAATTATATTATAATCTTTAAAAAATGAATGTTTAAAATATGTTTTCTATTTTAATTAATCACATAGTCCCCAAACAAACCATGCATCAGGACTGAGAGTAATACTCTTGTCAGCATGCAATTTATAGTATTTGGTTGATTACTCTTTGGAATGCAATTTAACCATAATAAAAAGATACGTAAAACCTAATCTAGAAATATGAGATTTGGAATTTCTGTGTTTTAATGCTTGAGCCCACGCTCATAATAAATAATATCATGCTGTTTAATTACTTGGGTTTAAGTTCTAGCTTTTTAAAATAGATGCTTCATGACACTAATAATTACAAAGCAGCAAATACATTTTATGATAATTTAATTCAGTCATTTATTTAGCAAACAAAATTAATTTCATATATACAGATGATATATGCTTCATAAACATATGAATGTGAATGTAGCTGAAGATTTGGTTAACTATGTAGACCTATCTGTTGCATATTTGTGGTTTTAGGTTAGGATTGTATGTATTCTGTGTATTTATACACAGCAAATAGTCATATCACATTCTGATAAAATTTGTTTCAACCATTAGCTCAAAGTATATAGAAGTATCTAAATGGAATACAAATATTAGAATCTTAACATGAGGTGAATATTTTGCTCTATTTTGCCTCAGGAAAACAGTGTAAATGAAATGATTCAATATAGGTATTTAATAAGCATTAATTTCATCTTAAATATTTTAAAGTTAAAAGTTACTAGAAATAATATTTTTATTTTATTTAAAGTCACTTTTCACCTTCTCTGCTTGGAGTACTGGAAATGCAACTTCTTAACAAATACAAATTTCTTTAATATTATGTTCCTAAGACCACACACGGATCTAATGTGTGCTGGTGTTCCTGTTTGTCTGCTTTCAGAACTTGGCAATCCTGTCTACATCCATGTTTTACTCACTTTGGAATCAGGAAAGATGCAGGATTGAGAGGGTTCCACACTTTTCATTAGTGATTTCAGAGAACCGCCGAGGCCAGGCATTGTGTGGCGAGGTTGGCATACTTGGGGTGAAGCCCTAAGAGGTAATCCCATTAAGCTAGCTTTCAGGTTACTGTCGTGGTTGTGATGTAGAATAAGAATATTCAAGATAACAAAGCTCTGAGATGTCTGTCTAGGAGAGTTGTATATAGGAAGTGCAACCATCCCAAGAGAGAAGTGGAAGGCAGCAAGCCTGAGGAATGGAGAGAGCTCGGCCATTTGAAATTGAAACCCCGGCACCAAACACACAGCTACAGAGTTTGGTGTCTGTCCTGCTGAATTTCAGTCTTGTTTTGACCAAGTTTTTCCTTGCTGCAGTCCCATTCCTGTCTTTTGGAAAGGAGATGTATATTACATGTCATCTTAAGCTGAACGTATGTAATAATTAGTTTTGCGTTTTAGTAGCGGGATCACAGTTAAAGGATTACCTTGAGTCACAGAAGGACAATGGACTTTTGAGCATGTTTAGACTGATAAAGACTAGGGAGAATTGAAGTGGAACACGTGCATTGTGCATCATATGATTTCTTTGATCCTGTCAGGTCCAGGAGTGAAATGAGTAATATGAATTTTTAAAAAATAACAATAATAAATGCTTCCTATATTTGTATACTTGGTACCTAGATGGTGGTGTTGTTTGGGGAAGTTATGGAGTCTTCAGAAGACAAAGCCTTGCCAGAGAAAGTATGCCAGAATGGGTAAGCTTTAAAGACTGATAGCTTCTACTCCCTGTCTGTTCTTTCATTCATTTGTTGCTCTGCTGCCTGTTTGTGTAAATGTGACCTTTATGGTTCTTATTCTTCCTGCCTTCTTTACCTTTACGGATCCCATCCCTCAGGAACTGTGTATTACAATAGAATTTTCTTCTAAAACAACAACAAAAAAAAAAAAAAGCAAACAAAACAAACACAAAAGAAACAAAAATGTATTTGTTTTTTACATTTATATATCTATTTTTATTATTGTACATTTTTGGACATGTGGAAACATTTCTTCCTTGGATGATAGTCAGCCGATACCTTATAATGATTATTCCTCTCCTTCTATCCTGTGGATTGCAGGGATTGAAATCACGTCCTCAGGCTTGATGTCATGTGCCTTTAGAGCCATCACACTGGCCCAATAAGTTTCTTGCTACTCAAGAAAAAGGAAACATTTACTTGCAGGCTTTCATTATCCAGCTGCCCGGCTCTTGACCTGGGTCATCACTAAACATACACACTGGGCTTAACCAGTGGATTTTTATTTTTATTTTTTTAATGTACTTCACATAAGAATTAAACTTCAAACTTTTAAAACTTTCTTTATTATTATTAGATAGTCTGGATAGAGTTATTTGTTGGCTTGTTGAAATGCAAATATTCCACATCAATTTTTAGTAAGTTTTAGCTCAAGGTAATTTTATATTTTAATGTAACAATATTTAAACATATTCTTTGACAATGTACTTTCCCATACTCTAATGAATAATGCATTATTATATTTTGTAACTAACTTATATTTAATGATGTAATAATACCCACCACAAGAGCTTTATAGGTAAATAATATAAATATTTTTTTCTTTTTTCCTTTGGAAGTTTGATTACCACTTTTGGATACCACGAGGGCTAGGGCTTAGGGAGGAAGATTTCCCGTCAGTCCCAGCTGGATTCCTATAGTTCCTGGGGCTGGTATTTGGAGAATGTTCAATAGTACAGGCTTAGCTTTTAGCTTTATAAAGCAAGCAATGCAACATCAGTAGAATATAGTATTCTGGCAGTCTCTTGTACTCTCCAGGCCAATCACACCAAAGGAGATTTTCCATGACTGGCACTGTTGGAGGGAGACAAGAAAGGGTGGGAATTACAGAATGTGAAATATAGTTTATACATTTATGAACTGTAAAAGAACAAATTTAATAAAATGCTGAGACTCATAGCCAAACTTTGGGCAGAATGAAGGGAATCTTATGAAAGAAGGGGGAGATGGAAAGACCTAGAGGTGACAGGAGCTCTACAAGGAGAGCAACAGAGCCAAAAAATCTGGGCACAGGGGTCTTTTTTGAGACCGATATTCCAACCAAGGACCATGCATGGAGAAAACCTAGAACCTCTAGAACCCCTGCACTGATTTAGCCCATGGCAGCTCAGTCTCCAAGTGGTTCCCTAGTAAGAGGAATAGGGACTGTCTCTGACATGAACTCAGTGGCTGGCTCTTTGATCACCTCCCCCTGATGGAGAAGCAGCCTTACCAGGCCACAGAGGAAAACAATTCAGCCAGTCCTGTTGAGACCTGATAGGCTAGGGTCAGATGGAAGGGAAGGAGGACCTCCCCTATCAGTGGTCTTGGGGAGGGGCATGGGAAGAGAGAGGGAGAGAGGGTGTGATTGGGAGGGTAAGAGATAAGGGGCTACATCGGGGATACAAAGTGAATAAACTGTAATTTAAAAATATAAATAAATCTAAAAAATGAAAAGCAAACCAACAAAAAATTAAAGAAAATGTGAGTGGTTCAAAAAGTTGTGAAAAAATACTGTCACACCTGTAATCAGAAGAAAACAAACCATTTTTTTTTTCATTTTTCACATTTTAAATGTAAAATACTGAGAAATATAACATCTATTGTCATCAATAGATGAATACATGTGCAACAAATAGCAGAACTTACATTATTTCTGACAGAAGGATAAATAACTGGAATATTTAAAATAAATTTTGACTAATATTTTATGTTTATGGTATTCTAATTTACTAGAAACTGCATGATTGAGGGGGCATACCTTTGATTTGAGTTGGAAACACAAAAAAAACAATTTTGATAGGTAATTACATGTCATCATTCAAATTATGTTAAATTTTTATTTCTAAACTAAATTTCCACAATTTATGTCAATATTAATAAAACTATGAAATTAAGAAAAAAGTTAGAAAGGTCAATTTTCAGGAATCCCAATGGGCTGCTAGGCATGCGCAAATATGAAGAAACATGGAAGACACACGCACATACATTTCAAACCTCAGAACTGTGTCAATTTTCAGAATGAAGGGAAAATGGCATTAAATGGGGCTTTTATACAATCTCCAATTGTTTTTCTTAATAAAAACACAGTAAATATGGATGTAAGCAGAGCCCATATTGAGTTGGATATTTAAATGGTAAATACAGTAGTTCTGAACCGAAATGTTTCAAACTTAGTCATTGTCAAATAAATAGTATAGTTTTAGGGATCAAGCTCTTTCTTTGGACATTGACATCCCCCTATAAAGATTTTTTTTTCCACCTGAAGTTTCAGAAACAACAAATCTCTGTGGCATCAAACCTCAATTTGGCTTCCAACATGCAAGATGAGAATGACTTTCCTGATTACAACTAGTAAGATCTGTGAAAAGCAACTACATATAAAATTTATTTTTGATTTGTCTTTGGCCCAATTAAAGTGGGCTATATTAAAATTTAACTATAGCTTCTAAGTCATATACATACCATTAAATTTGCAGAAATAATGAAGCCAAACAATTTGATTTCTCTTTAATAATGCATCCCTGTATCTGCTCTTAAGGTGAGGTTAGCATTTATTTATTGATCATGATGCATTATCTGCACAGTGGAAGCTACTAAGCAGTTTTCATCTCCTGCAATATTTCTAAATTATTCAGAAACTAATTTCTGCTTTCTTTTCCTCATTAAAATTTTGTCTCTTTTAAATGTACCAAATTTAAGTGACCTATGGCTTCATTTGTCTCTGCATTTCCCAGATTGCACAATTTGTATAAATTGTATAAATAGCTGAATAGGATTTGCAGACAGAAGTATCTTCAGTAGTTTGGTAGTTTTCTTCATTAATACCTTCTCTCTGTGGCTGCTGAGCAACAAACATAAATAATAATAGAATCTACTTTTGCATGTTTCTTCACAGTCCAAATTTCATAGCCAGATTTACTTAAATACCTACATTTTCTCACTTTTCATGAACTCCTAAAAATTGGAAATCTTGTTTCTTCCACCATTTTAATTCATTAATATTAAACTGTTAAAAGCAGCATTCAATTCTTGATTCGACGTTTTTTTTGAGTACAATACTATTATTTTCCCCATGTAAATGATATATGGACTTAAATTTCAGATTTACATTTGGGGATAAAGTATGCCTTTACATGGAAAAATAACAGGGATTCAAAAAAGATATAACTATGAATATTTTGCTCTATTAATTCGCTATTTCACAGCTCATCTGTATGAATGATTTTAACATTGAGTTTTGTTTCCCTTGAACTAATTTCTCCAGTCTCTTCTTTTTTCCATTTCAATATGTGTGTTAGCTTGTTTATTATTTAATAAATAAATAAATAAATAAATAAATAAATGTAAACCAACAAGTATTATAAATAAATAAACATGGATATAAAAAATAAATAAACATCAAGTATTATGAAGAAGTTATTCAACATCTTAAGGTTCATGCTTTAATAAAAGCCGACAAAAAATTGAGCATATTTAAGAAAGACAACTTCTAAAACATGTGAAACTTGTTGTAAACATTGCTTAATAGTAGCAAACCTTTAAATGCACCTTAATAGGGGAAAGGAGTGACAAAAAAAAAAGGGGATCAATAAAATTTTCAGGAACTATTATGTCCTTTCTTTGTGTTTCTACATCCTGGTCATAATCTTAGTGATTCTGAAAAATGATTAATCTATAGACTAATTAATATTCATTAATCACTATATGTGCATACTGACTGGCACAGTAAACATTTTACAAATCTTTTTTAAAATAATAATCCTTATTAAACCAGTGGCCGAGACTATCTTTCTATGTGTGTGGTAAACTATTTTCTCTTTGTTTAGAAAGTAGTTCTGAGTTTTCCTTCCAGTGCTTTTTGAGGGTAATACTCTACTGTTTCGTATGGTGCAGAATTTTTATAGGCCTCATGTTGACTTTTTTCCTGCTTTCCACCCCTGAACAAAGGAACATCTGTTATGCTGAGCACTTGCCAGCAGCAGGGCGTGCTGACTGTGCTTGACCCCCACTAACTGTCCACATGAACTCTTGTAGACTCTCCCACATGGATGTAAAACAGAGAGCAGGTTGACACAGCCCCTGCTTTAATTTCTGGACTCTCACAGAGCTGCATGTTGTGCCTTCCTTTCAAATTGTAGGGCATCTTTTCCTGCTGCACTGGCCTATTCTCTGAAACACAAGAAAAAGAATATACACTTCACTTTACAGACTTTGCTATGTGTGCCTCAGAAACAAGCTGAAATTCATTAAAAAAAAAAAAAAACACCAAACAAACAAACAAGCAAACAAAAACCTCAAAACACATTTTACAAATGAGAGTTTCTACATGTTATTTGTTTAGGTTTGGCAAAAAAAATGCCTTCAAATGAACAATTTATAGATGATATATAAATTCTTTTTGACCATTTAAACTACATGAAAATTGGAAAAATATACATAACTACCCATATAAAAATTGTCAGAGGGATAAGCTCTTCCTTTTAAAAAGCAACATTCTCGTGAGCCGCTGTTCTTTTCACGTCATAATTATTTATTTCAGGAATTCAAAGCACAGCAAACTTGAAACAGCTCTGGAAGGGAGAGTGTTGATGGGATTGAGGGAGTACCAATTGCCTAGGTGTCTCACAGGGTATAGAATGGCTTTAGGCTGGTAGCTGCCCTGCTTCCTTGTGTGTGTGGACTCTGCTTCCTGAAGTGTGAAGTAGAGCTAGGATCCTGAGAGCGCTGCATTGCAGAACGAAAAAAGAGGAAAGTGATAAAGCGAGTGGGGATGTGTTTGATTTAAACATTCTGAATGATTTTACTCTTTCACTGAACAACATGCACTTGATTTGGATGTAAGCTGAGTCCAGAAAACACTGTAAAAAGGTTACCATTTTCCATTTCACACAAAGGACAATGGCGGATTAAAGTGAATAAGTGATTCTTCAAAGAATATATAGTGTGTATACTATCTTACAGAAAAGACATTGTGAATCAAATTTGGATGGAATTCATGAAAATGACTGTATTTTATGATCTCTTATGAAACTTTAAAATGAATTGTAATATTTATAATATATATAGTGTCCTGTGTATTCTGACCAAATAAAGAAATATTAGAATCAATATTGTCATCATATAAAGATAAATGCCTCTAAAATAGTTTTAACATTATTTGCCACCCAATGTATATTATCTAAATTAATTGTATTATTCCTGAAAAGTTATAATAATTAATTCATATTTACCTGAGAGTAAGCTGAAAGTAAAAATTTTAAATCAAACACTTTGTTATTCTATAGACATCGTTAATATTGTATATGTTGAAAGTGTGGGAAAACGGAATACTGATGAATTTAGGATCAAACTTTAAATTTATTTTTAGCTCGTGGTAAAGGATTTGGGTTGAAATATTACTGGATAAGTACCTTTTTATGAAATGTACCACTTGTGAGACAAAGAATCCAAAGGAATCCTTTTAACCTTACATTTCCTTTTTATTTATATTACAGCTTGCGGCTTTGTTCTTATGAGAGGCCTGTGTGCACACATGTGTGTGTCTATGTATCTGTTTGTATTTCCTGTGCGTTTTCTTTGGCTCTTGATCTTCTGGTTGTTTTTTCTTATTCTGCTTTGTTTGTTTATATTTTTGTTTTATTTAATTATTATTTTTTTAGATACTTGTTTTCCAATGAGAGACAGATTAATCTCTGCACATTTGGATAGGGAGGTGATACAGAAGATCTGGAAAAGATTGGGGGAAGGGAACTATAAACAGAATGTATTATATGAAAAAATATTTTAATAAAGAACTCTAGAAAAGAGATACATAGATTTTCTTAGAGTTTACAAAGGGGATTGATGCATTGAATCTAAGGATTCCAGAGGAAGCACATGAGGCATGTCAGCAACAATCTTCCACCCATAATTTTCTTCAGCTGGAAATTTTCCTCTAAACAAATTTACTCCTCTAAATATATTGTTCATCCTGTTCATCCAATTGAGTAATACTACTCACAGATGTGCAATGAGAGAGCTCGAGTTTCTTATACATTCTACACAACCCTATCTATTGGTTAAGCTCTGAAATAAAACATAGTTTTGTATCATGGATAATACTTTCTGTGTCACATGTGTTTCTGTACTTGTTGTCTAGTTCTGTAATGCTATACTCCCAGGATAGTTCAGCATCCAGTCTGTGCTTCAGTCATTGGTGAGCATGCATTCTTGTCTTGTTTTTCTATAATTGTGTTTTCTGTCTCTGAATCACTGGTCTTTTCAGATCTTCTTTACATCTGTCAAGAATATTTATTCTCTGACCTTGTCATTTCTTGCCAAGTGCATTCAAAAGAAGGTTTTGTCCTGAGTCCCTGTTTACTATTTCTTTTTGTTTGTCTGTTTGTTTTTGCCTGAAGAGAAAAATCAGCCCTCTTTTCAAGTCTATCATGACACCAACGGAACCTGAGTGTAAGTCATATAAATATTCAATGCCATAAAAGCCGGAAGAGGAATCCAGTTCCCATTCCTTGACTATGAAGAATCGTTACGCCTAAACCCAAAAGTTTTTATTGCAGATCTTTTCAGTTCTATCTCACAGTTATTCCTCTGATATAATCTAGTTTCATTGACTGCATGAGCTCTATTATTACTAAGGTATAAGGGTTTATATGAAAATACTTCAACTTTCTAGTATGGACAAGACTTCTTTCAGAAACCCTTGTTTTTGTAAGCATATTGTCCTTAAGGAGACTTTTCAGTAACAATGCTACTTTCTTGATTTTAATGTATTTTCTTGAATTTATTTTTCAGGGACAATTAAACCAATATTTAAAAAAAAACTGCTTCAACATATATCTTCCTTCAAAAGTAAGATCATCACACAACTTAGGTAGCTGTATGTCCCTCTCTACTGTTCGAACATTGCAGTATTTGAAAAGAATGTGTTCTCAGTCACTGTTAGGTTCATTGTGCACAGAAATGCCATGCTCTAAAGCTTGCTCTTTAAGTCCGCATCTGTGTATTCATGTTCTATACTCTTTCTGAATCTATAGAAAAAATCTGAAAGTGATGATTGGTAGAAATATGTTATATAACGTTTCCTATTAAGTTATACATGAAATAAACACTGAATAAATATGAAAAATTAATTTAAAAACCACTTTTGATTCCATGTAATTGTGATAATGTAAACTTGTTTCCTCCAATGTTTACATTCTTCTTGAATAAGACTTATTTTTGTTGTTGTTGTTATCACATTCTCATAAAAGTTCTTTCTTACTCTTTATTTGCCTCTGCAGTCTCAAAGAGAAACATATCTTTAAAGTTTTTCTGTGGCCAGTCCAAACAAAACATTACAGATTAATTTGGGAAAAGTTCTATAACATTTTCTCTTCATTGCAATACCAAGCATAGATTTTTTTAAAATAAAATGGGAAACTTATAAATTATCCAAAGGAGTAATAACATAAACATTTACAGGTATCCTGCAGAGGTATTCAGAGTGTCTGTAGCATTAGACACAGCATTATAATGGCTATGCAATGGCTTCTCACTGAAGACTATTAGGTTGCAAAGAGGTCGTGTCCATGAGCTAGATGTATTTTCTCACTGCGTAGCATTAAAGAACACCAAATGACTTTGTTGTCCTGTTCAAGCTTACAAATCAATAATGATGAGCATTTCTCCCGGATGTCCAGACTGCAGTTTCAACTCTGGATACCAAAAATCTCTTGTACTTTCTTATCCAGTTCTTCCTGTTCCCTGCTCTGGCTTGCTGCAGTCGGAAGCCTTTGACAAGGTGTCCAACCACAAGAAGGAACCTGGAAACACTTCAGCTGCATCCATCTCAATTTAGGTTTGGTGCCTGTCTGGATTTTGGAGCCATCTACACTTACAGGCCAGATAGTCCTGGAACCAATGAGGGATGTGGGCAGCTGTTGTTTTTTCACATTTTAGTGGTTCCTGTGGGCAAGCATTACCGAAGGAGTATTTCTCAACTAAGCTTTTGTCAACAATACCTTGAGGGGAATTGAAAACCTTAAAAATGAAGATTTTAACTGTTCAAGGTCACCAAAATGTAGATATATGTATGACAACACAAAAGTTAGAAGAAAGGTATAGCAAGATTAATAGAAAAAGATGTTAAAACAGGAAATGGTTTAACATGAGGTGAACTCCAACCTAGAATTGCAAGATCACAAACAGATTTGCCCTTAATTCACATGAATTGTTCTAGATAGATAGATAGACAGACAGACAGATAGACCCCTCAGAACTCTGTATTTTGATTGGCTGGCTGTGGGTTTTCTGTAATAATCTCTGGCTGTAGCAAAGAGAAGATTCTTTAATGAGAGGTGACGATTATGCTTGACTGTGGGCATAAAGACTAATGTTTATAGACTGTTAGGGATTATGCTAGTTCAATAAATTCATGGTTGTAGACTATCCACCAATAACCCCAATAACTGATTAGCTAGTAAAATTAATCCAGTACCAGACATTGCCTCTCTCTTGGTGAGTGATTCTTAAATTCATTGCCAACTTGTCAGCCCTGAAAACATGTATTATATGTACTCAGCAGGGCGGAGTTAAGAATATATATATGTGGGTGTGTATGCATATGTTCAAATATACAGAAACAAGCAATAACAATTAGTGAAACAAACAGGACATGAGTTTGAGACAGAGTGGGGATGGGAGCAAATAGCTACATGGAGAATTTGGAGGAAGATTAGAAAAGGGTAAAATTTTATAATTAAGTTATAGTCTCAAACATAAACAGAAAAAGTATGTAATTAAGCCCAAACCCCACAATATTAATTTAAATACAGTATTTTAAACACATCCATAAATGTTGTTAATACTACTGTTAGAAAAATTAAAATGGCTTCTATAATATTAATTTAAATGAGTCTCTGAATCCAATTTGTCAGAATGAGACTCTTATCATCTTGAACATTATGGCTACTCCATAATTACTACCATCATCTACAGTTGTAGATACATTAAACTTTTTTGTACTGATATCCCTAATGGCAAGAGTCACCATTAATTCCTTACTTAATTCATATAAAAATGTCCTCCTGCCCACCTTAGCAAAATTACAAAATTTTCTTTGAGTCTACCAGATGCTTTTTAGATAATTCCTAGTCTGTTACCTATTCATTCCCACTCTGGTTTTCTTTGCTAAAGATATGTTTAGGTAGAAGAGTTCTTCTTGGTTTGTGGAATACTCCTCTTACAGTCTTGGTTTTATGACTCTCCACCATTCTAATACTATGTTCTTGCTTTTTTTTGGGGGGTAACCCTCATTTATTACCTCTTAGATTTATTTCCTATTCCTGGTTTTCAATATGTACCATTGTTATTTTAAAAAAGACAAAGAAAGACAAATAAGTCATGATTTCACTTCCTACGTCAAACGTAAGTGCTTTTAATTATTTCTGTCAAACTTATTGTTTCCTCTCCTTCAAATCCATTGAAATTATACATAAAGCATTCTAATTTTGTTGACTCTTCAAATATTTTTCTGACATTTATTGTAAAAATACTTTGAAGACACTAATTTGATGCAGAAAGAAGTCAGAAGGTACCAACAGCAACATCTTCACTATCAACGTTAGCCATAAATGACCAAGTTGGTCCCTGATAGTCCATTTATAATTAAATGATTTACTTAAAGAATGTGGCTCCTGTCTTACAAGTCATTTAATGTGCCCTCAGTATTTGTCTCATGAATTAGCACTCACAGTAATGATTTTAGAAATGCAATGTTTCTTCTCCTTTATAAAGTATGCAAAGAGATTAAGTAACTTCTCCTAAAATATGCCTAAATGACTAAATGTGAAGTCAAGATGTAGAAATAGAAAGTCTCTTTAGCATTGTACCATCCTGAGTTTTAAAATTATTTTGTTATTTAGTGAGTATGCGTTGAGAGTATTTCGTAAAAACTCTAAAACACATTCAAATATTAATAAAATATTAAAAATTAACTCTAATTGGCACCTTGAGAGATAGATCAGAATTTATGAGAACTGACTGCTTTCGCAGAGGACCCAGGTTCAATTCCCAGCACCCAAAAGGCAGTTCACAGTTCTTTGAACTCCAGACCCTGAGGGTCTGATTCCCTCTTCCGGCCACTATAGGCAATGTACCCACAAGGTGCACAGACATACATGCAGGCAAACCACCCGTACAAAAAAGCAAACATAATACCATTTTCTTTTTAAAAAATCAATTCTATGTATTTTCTAAAATGATATTTAAATTCATGAGAGTAAGCATGTGAGGTTATTGTTAAATCTATATACCTACAACATTTAGAAACAGCTAATTAATCACACACTATAATTTTGAGATGGGGGTTATTTTCATAAATTATTTTATTCTCTTCTACCAAAATATGATACCA
This sequence comes from Meriones unguiculatus, assembly GCF_030254825.1. Classification (NCBI taxonomy): domain Eukaryota; kingdom Metazoa; phylum Chordata; class Mammalia; order Rodentia; family Muridae; genus Meriones; species Meriones unguiculatus. The sequence goes on along the minus strand of NC_083350.1, from coordinate 176,910,377 downwards.
TTGTTATTAATCAGTGCCTGTGACAACAATAAATAACAGAAGAGGTCATATATTTGAAAGAGAGCAAGAAGGGTTATATTGGAAGATTTGGAGAGCAGAAAAACGAAAGAAAATTAAATGAAATAATTATATTATAATCTCAAAAAGAATGAGTCCTTTAAAACATAATTTGGCAATTTATAAGAGATAATTAAAAATGGGCATGTACAGATTTTAATATCCAGGGATCTAGAATGATCCATGACATGACTGTAGAAGCTGAGTGCTATTTACTTTCTATTATAAACACAGTATAATGTGTTTCTGAAAAGGTTCAGAGTTGCTTGTGAGATGATCTCTAATAATATGCCCTCAGTTTGTCATCATCATCATCATCATTATCATCATTTGACTTCTCAAGGCAGGCTTTTTCTGTATACAACTGGATGTCCTGGAAATCATTCTGGCCTTGCTCTCAGAGATCCGTCTGCCTCTGCCTTCCAAGTCTTAGAACAAACAGCATGTGCCACCATCTCCTTAGATGCCATGCCCTGGATTTAAGGCAGCAAGCACTGTCAACAGATTCCCTGGGATGAGACCCCTAAGCTATTAGATGAGCTCTCATGGCTCTCCTCACCATTAATACTCAGACTCGGTTTTACAAAAGATTTTAGCCTAGACACTTGCATTGACTTAAAAAAAAAAAAAAAACTGTTCTGTGAAAAGCTGGCCGATCTTATCAGTAAATTGTCAGACATTATTGAAGGCAAAACTTGGCAAGAAAAGACAGAGTATAAAATTAGAGAAGTATCGACCTATGGAGATGCATCTTACACTGATACTTATAAGCTGAAAAAGTTAAATGCAAAGGACTTGGAAGAAGTGGAGATTAACTTCTAAGTGCCCACTAATGTTCAAACTTAGCTTAGCCAACTAGCCAGCTAGGGCTTTTTAAATTTTCTCTTTGTAATTTGATAGCTTTTAAAGTGCTGGAGTTCAGACCCTTTTAAACTATTTTAGATGTGTCTGTCTGACTCTCAAACTTAGCAGTCATTTGATACCCATCCTTAATTTATGCTATATCATCTTTTTTTTTTTTTAATTTCTGGGTGGCTTTTTTATTTAGTGTTAAGTCAGCAAAGTTGTTCTCAGAAACTCTTAGGCATCTAAGTTACTGTGAGCTGTAGATGTAGTATCTGGATTTTTATTAAGATAACCCTGAGGATTTAGGCTTTCTAAAGATCGACTGTAACATAACATTATAAAAGGCTCATAGTGTTTCAGAGAAGTGTATTCTACACCAGTAGGTTGGAGAAAAATTGCTTGAAGAATCAATGTATATTCTACTTTCATTATAACTATTAAAATGTGATCTCTGTTCCTTGGACTCAAAGCTTAAGCGCACAGATTTAACTTGATTCTGGAGAGTCCTCTACACACTTAGCTTAGATACAAGGAGCTATAAAGTTATCTGTTCAGTATAACTTCACAATAAATAATAAATAAATAAATAAATAAATAAAAATAAAACAACAAAAACAAACAAACCCAACCCCCAATTTAGGACTAGTTTAACCCAAAAGGTAAAAGGTCACAATAATTAACATTAATGAGAGAAAATAAAACATTAGTGAGAGAAATATAAAGGAATCTGCTGTTACTGGGCCAAAAGTAAACATTGTTAAAATGTTCACATCACTCAACGTGATCTACAGATTCACTACAATACTGATCAGATTCTAAACAAAACTATAAAAAAAAAATTCCAAAACTTGTATTAATGGACCTAAATCACCAGATGACCAAAGACATTTTGAAAATGATAACAAAAGTCAAGAGTGGCAACACACACTTGTTTTTGTATCTATCTATCTATCTATCTATCTATCTATCTATCTATCTATCTATCTATCTTTCACAATTTATTCACTTTTTATCCTCGCTGATGTAGCCCCCTCCCTCATCTCCTCCTAGTCCCAGACATCCTCTCTCTTCTCCCCCTATTCCTCTCCCCTAGTCCACTGATAGGGGAGGAACTCTTCCCCTTCTATCTGACTTTAGCCTCTAAAATCTTATCAGGGCTGGCTGCATCATCTTCCTCTGTGGCCTGGAAAGGATGCACCCCCCGGGGGGTGGGAGGTGATCAGAGAGCCTGTCACTGAGTTCATGCCAGAGACAGCCCCTTCTCCTATTACTAGTGAACCAACTTGGAAACTGAGCTGCCTAGAGGTTTCCTCTGAACAGGATTTCTTTCTTTTCTTTTTGCTAATTCACTGTGGAACCTAGCAACACCAGTAATTTTTGAATGCTGATTTGTATCTTACAACTTGATGGATTTGTTCCTTAATTCACAGTTGTGTATATGTGTGTTTGTGTGTGTGTGTGTGTGTGTGTGTGTGTGTGTGTGTGAGTGAGTGTATAGAATTTGGGTAATTTTTTGTTGTCATCAACAAACATTAGCAATTTATTTCCTTCTTTCTTAATTTTCAAGTTATTTTTTCTCTTGTCTAATTAAGTTGTGTTTAATATGTTTGGTTTTGTTTATGCTTACTATATGTTTTGTTTTATGTGATGGAAAGATCACAGAGTGCTTTATGTCCAGGTAAACCTTGATTTAAAATAAAGGTGCAAATAAAAAACAAACAAACAAAAATTGGTGGTAAAACTGAGCATCCTAGTTCCATTTTAGATGCTAGGAAGAAAGATTTCTGCTCTTTTCTCTTTGCTATTGTTGTCTGCTAGCTTGGTATATAAGGCCTTTATTATGCTGATTGAAGGATGTATGTCACTTCTAGTGCTAATTTGTGGAATTTTTTGTTGTTGTTTTGAAGTAATGCTGAATTTTATCATATTTCCTCTTGGAATCAACCGAGATGTTCATAAAGATTTTTTTTTCATTCATTCTGTTGGTGTAGTGTATGAAGCTGATTTAAATGCATATGTGGAACCATCCTTGCATCACCAGAATAAAGCCTACTGGATCTGATCTTTAAAAAAAAATAGTATAACTTCACAAGGTCGAAGGAATGAAATGCATATTACGTCTGTGTGTGTGTGTGTGTGTATTAACAAGAAAGACACAGGATCATATATGTGAGGGGTCTAGGAGGTAGGTGAGTTTTCATGGTCAGTCAGTCAGTGCTGGACAAACTGTAAACTGGTAGATCGCGCTCTCATATCTCTTTCTCTGATATTCTGTCAGCTTCAAGTTATTATCTCTGTGAGAAAGGGCATGTCAGTTCATGAACTGAGGTTATTGTTTCAGCTTGGATGTCAACAGTGCTTCACACAACCACTGTCAGTCAAAGCTCAACCTGTGCCAATCATAGGTGACCTGCCCCTAAGACTCTCAGTTTACAGATCTTGAAAATAATTTGCTTTTATTTTTATGTTATGCGCCTGCGTGTGTATCAGAAGATCTTGGTTTTAGATGTGGCATTAATTAACTATTGATATTTTTATGTAATGCATCTCTTTGCTTCCTAATGGCTTTGTTCTTAAATACTTGTCAGTAAGAGATAATGCCCTATTTAGTTTCATGATTTTTTTCTACAATTATTCCTTATGTATTGATCATGTCCATGAGTCATGACTTCTCTCCTACTCACCTTACTGCCATGAACCCTGTATCCCTCTGTTTCTCGTCCTCTTATGGTCTGGATTAGTTAATCAGCCCCTGAATCTAACCAGTGCTACCTAGATGTGTATGTGAATGGAAATGTCAGCTGATGCATCAGCAGCATACCAGTGGCTGCTTCTCCAAAGGAGATTGACTCTCATTCACTCAGGGTCCTTCAACTGCCAGTGATATGAGCGGGGTCTCAAGGGACCATGTAGCCATTGAAGAATCTTTTAAAATAATATTTGTATTTTGTAAGATCCACAATATTTTATAGTCTCAAAGGAAAGTTAGTATCTACTTTGTATTTTTGTTGCTATTAGTTATATACAGGTGTGTAATGTGTTACAATAGTTTTGTTTGGGTTATATGGTAAAAATCATGAGTGAGTTCAATAAGTCACTACTCATCAAAGCAATTTACTGCTTAGAATAGTCTATGGAAACTCTCATTATGAAGTATTACTCTACAAGTTTTATATTGTAAGTGCTGTGTCAGCTGAGTTCTGTCCTTGACATTCAGACAGAGATCAGCCTCAGGAAAACAGATACACCTCTCCACCTAATACAGAAAATGAGTCCTCATAGTAGGAAAAAATTTAGCACAGTATTGTCCTTAACAATTATTTTTATTTTAAAGTCATTTTTTTATAATTTGTTCACTTTACATCCCTATTGGTGGTCCTTCCCTCATCTTATTCAGGCCCCACCCACAATCTCTCTTTCCCCTTACCCCCTCTGCTAGTCCTCAGAAAAGGATAGCCCTCCTCCCCTACCATCTGACCCAGACCTATCCAAAGTTTGGCTGTGAGTCTTAGCATCTATTCCCTGCTGGGTGAAGTCTTTCAGAGGACATCTATGGTAGGCTTTCATCCTATCCCCTCTTTTCAACCACTTCCAGTGTCTATTCTATTTGTCCTTCTGAATGACCATTAAGCATCCTCCCTAGGGTCCTTGTTGTTGTTTACCTTGGTGTGTGGATTGTAGTACGGTAATCCTGTATTATATGACTAATATCAACTTATAAGTGAGTATTTACCATGTATGCATTTCTGGTTCTGGGCTACATCACTCAGGATGATCTTTTCTAGTCCCAGACATTTGACTGAAAATTTCATGATTTCCTTGTTTTTGATAGCTGAGTAATATTCTATTATGTAAATGTACCATGATTTCTGTATCCATAACATTACTTATTATACCTTTAGGACACAATAATTATTATTAGAATTCAATGATACAAGAATGAATAACTTAGAATATTAACTAATAGAAAAATAATGTAGAATATGGCTAGATACTCAGATCACCCTATGGTCTCTCAATGGCTCATTTATTACTTTAGATTTGTTATTCAAAATATGCTGGGGGTTGGGGAGTGACTCTGGTATTGTGATTCTTTTCCAAAGACAGTCATCCAAGTTGCCTTTCTTAATAAATGTAATTCAGACCATACCCTTTCATGGTTATAAAAGAAGAGTTTAATTCAGATTATGAATTAAGAAGAAGAGAGTGTAGTGGTATTAACTTCCCAGAAAAAAAAAACTCCTGTATAATTACCACTTAATAACTCAGTAAGCAATCGTGTGCTTATCTGGCAAATGTTTAGATACAGCAGAGGGAAAGATTTCGACTGTACCCAAGTTGGGTTGACAATGATATTTTTCTTACTCATATGAAATTTTAAAATCTCTTATTAAAAATAGGAAAACAAAACAAATGAGATATCTTAAAATAAAAATTGTGTGTATATTTGTTTTTTTCTGTTAATTTGACAACTTTTTAGGTGTGTGAAAAGGAGTTATCTGTGCCAACTTTGAAGAACAGGATATCAATTCCTGACATCATCTGTGTAATACAATGTAAGAGGAGGTTGAAAAGAAATGGTGCAATCTGAGCTGTCAGGGATGATTTTAATTGCTAAGCTACAAAGTTGTGTTAGTACAAGGATCTTTTTTTCTCCATAATAAAGCAAAGTGATAGGCATATAACTATAATCAAGATACCCGTGAAAGACTATTAAATGTATTCATAGTTAATCTTTCCAAAGCCTCTAGAGTTACAAGAAAGAAGATTTAAAAATATGTTCACATGTAACATACCACACAAATAATCTGACAATTGGAAATTATGCACACTTCTTTATTTTATTACATATAAGAAAATCAGGAGATACGTTTTAATTTTTTTCTTTACTTTGAAGTATATACTGTTCATTGTAGAGTATTGATGCTGTGTAATGTATACTACTAACAACTGGCCAATAAATACTTACACATGCCCTGTATCCTGGACTTAAACCTCCAAAGAACAACATGAGAAGTGAGAATATATTCATCCCATAAAAAATGATGACAAAACTACCTACCGTATACTCCCAAAGAAATGAAGCTTCTTATCAATAGTCATTGTTTCTGCTTCTGAGTACTTCATGCCTTTTAAAATTGAGTATATGCTCCTGCAGGTTTTATGTTATATAAAACAAACAAAAATAATTTATCACCAAAGCCTATATAACTCATAAAATGTAATACTGAGGAGAAAAATAGAAATACATGAATAGAATTTAAAAATTAGCTTAATGGTTACTGAAGAAAAACACGGAGTTAGCCTGGCCTACCTCCCTTGACAAGCATGCCTCATAGGTTAATTAGACTGATTTCCAAAGTGGTTGTACAAGCTTACATTCCCACCAGCAACGGAGGAGGTATCCCTGTGTCCACATCCTTTCCAGCATGTGTTGTCACTTGAATTTTGATCTTAGCCATTCTGATAAGTGTAAGATGAAATCTCAGGGTCATTTTGATTTGCATTTCCTAATGACTAAGGACATTCATTGAGCATTTCTTTAGGTGTTTCTCTGCCATTGCATATTCCTCTATTGAGAATTCTCTGTTTAGTTCTGTACCCTATTTTTTAATTGGATTACTTGATTTGTTGTTTTTTAACTTCTTGGGTTCTTTGTATATTCTGGATATTAACCCTATGTCAAATATTGGTTTGGTGCAGATTGTTTCCCAGTATGTAGGCTGCTGTTTTGTTCTGATGACAGTGTCCTTTGCTTTACAGAAGCTTTTCAGTTTCATGAGGTTCCCATTTAGTGATGGTTGATCTTAGAGCCTGTGCTGTTGGTGTTCTGTTCAGGGAGTTGTCTCTTCTGCCAATGAGTTCAAGGCTCTTCCATACTTTTTCTTCTAACAGATTTAGTATGTCTGGTTTTATGTTGAGGTCTTTGATCAACTTGGACTTAGTTTTGTGCAGGGTGATAAATATGGATCTATTTGCATTTTTTTTACATGTAGACATCCAGTTAGACCAGCACCATTTGTTGAAGATGCTGTCTTTTTTTTTTTTTTCCATTGTTGTATGGTTTTGGCTTCTGTGAAAAAGATCAAGTATTTGTAGGTGTGTGGGTTTATTTCTGGGTCTTCTATTTGATTCCATTGATCCACCATTCTGTTTCTATGCCAGTACCATGCCGTTTTTATTACTATTGCTCTGTAGTATAGCTTGAGATCAGGGATGGAGAGATAGCTCTAGACCATCTGTTATTGTACAGGATTGTTTTAGCAATTCTGGATTTTTTGTTATTCCATATGAAGTTGAGAATTTTTCTTTCAAGGTCTGTAAAGAATTGTGTTGGTAATTTGATGGGAATTGCATTGAATTTGTAGATTGCTTTTGCCAGGATGGCCATTTTCACTATGTTAATCCTACTGATCCATGAGCATGCGAGATCTTTACATCTTCTGATATCTTCTTCAATTTCTTTCTTCAGAGACTTGAAGTTTTTTTTTTTCAAACAAGTCTTTTTAACTTGCTTGGTTAGAGTCACACCAAGGTACTTTATGTTATTAGAAGCTATTGTGAAGGGTATTGTTTCCTAATTTTTTTTCTCAGCCCTTTTGTCTTTCTTATACAGGAAGGCTATTTTTTTTTTATTTATTTTTTTTTTTTGTATACAGCGATGTTGTTGAAGGTGTGTATCAGCTGAAGAAGTTCTCTATTTGAAATTTTGGGGTCACTAATGTATACTGTCATATCATCTGCAAATAGTGATTCTTTGATTTGTATTCCCTTGATTTCCTTTAATTGTTTTATTGCTCTAGCTAGGACTTCAAGTACTATGTTGTAGAGATATGGAGAGAGTGGGCAAGCCTTGCCTTGTCCCTGATTTCATGGGATTGGTTTAAGTTTCTCTCCATTGAGTTTGCTGTTGGCTATAGGCTTGCTGTATACTGCCATTACTATGTTTAGATATGTGCCTTGAAATCCCTGATCTCTCCAAAACTTTAAACATGAATGGATGTTGGACTTTGTCAAATGCTTTTTCAGCTTTTAAGGAGATGATCATGTAGATTTTCTCCTTCAGTTTGTTTGTATGGTGGATTACATTGATGAATTTCTATATATTGAACCACCCCTGCATGCCTGGAATGAAGCCTATTTGGTTCATGGTGGATGATATCTTTGATGTGTTTTTGGATTCTGTTTGCAAGTATTTTATTGAGTATTTTTGCATCATTGTTCATAAGAGAGATAGGTCTGAGGTTCTTTTTCTTTTTTTTTTTTTTTTTTTTTGTTTGGGTCTTTTTATGGTTTAGATATCAAGGTGACTATGACCTCATAGAATGAGTTTGATATTGTTTTCTCTGTTTCTATTTTGAAGAATAGTTTGAAGAAAATTAGAGTTAGCTCTTCTTTGATGATCTACTAGAATTCTGTGCTGAAACCATCTGGCCCTGGAGTTTTGTTAGAAGGGAGATTTTTCAAGACTGCTTCTATTTTCTTGGGGTATATAGGACTATTTAATGTATTTACCTCACCTTGATTTAATTTTGGTAAATGGAATCTATCAAGAAAATTTTCACATTTCATTTAGATTTTCAAATTTTGTGGCATATAGGCTTTCATATCAAGAACTAATGATTGTTTGGATTTCTTCAGTGTCTGTTGTTATATCCCCCTTTTTATTTCTTATTTTGCTGATTTAGATAGTTTCTCTCTGCCTTTTAGTAAGTTTGGCTAAGGGTTTTTGTCCTTCCTAAAATTCAATGAAAATGAAGGCACCAACTTATGGGATACAATGAAAGCAGTGCTGAGAAGAAAGTTCATAGCACTAAGTGCCTCCAGAATGATGTTTGTGACATCTCATACAAGCAACTTTATGGTACACCTAAAAGCCCAAGGGCGGGCGGGGGAGGGAGAAGCAGATACACCCAAGAGGAGTAGACAATTGGAAATAGTCAAACTCAGAGCTATAAGCAATGAATTTAAAATAAAGAATACAATTCAAAGAAACAATGAGACCAAGAGCTAGTTCTTTGAGAAAATCAACAAGATAGACAAACCTTTAGCTAGACTATCTTGAACAAGATACTCATAACTTCCAGTATAGCTTAGTAAACGAGGCAGTACTTCAAAAACTAAGCTAAACTAAATGATAAGAATTTGGGAGAGGGACCTGTAGAGATAGGAAGAAAGGAAGTTTGAGGAAGAAAGTTAAGAAAATATAGACAAGTTTCTGAAATTGTCAAAAATAATTAAAAAAGAAAAAGTTCATTTGCAACTATCTCCAATCATTGATAACTTTCAAGACAAACAAAAATTATATTTACAAAATGTAATGAGATACACAGTTTTTGAAAAAAGAATTCCAATATAAATTTTGTGTAATAATTTTAACATGTATTAAATTATAAAACTATGCTGAAATTTTAAAATATAATAAATACTTACAATGCACAAGTAAGAACTGATGTTATTTTTTTATGAATACCAAACAAAAAATACAGAAAAGTACAGATTGCAGGAGTATTCTTATTTGGGAAATTTAAAAATAATAAAATGTATTCTCTAGGTTTGTAGGTTTTTACTTTCTCTTCTGACTAAGACTTACGGATTTTTCTCTATTGCCTTTTCTCCAATAATTAATTTATTTACTTCACATCCAGATCACAGGTCCTCCTCCTCTCCTTGCAGTTTCCCCTTATGTGCTGCCCGCCCCCATGTGCTCTCTCCTCCTTAGAGAAGCAGGAGTTTGTTCATGGCTACCAACCTATCCTGGTACATTAAGTCACTGCAGGACTCTGCTCATCTCCCACTGAGGCCAGACAATGGGATCCAAAGGCAGGCAACAGAGTTAGTTAGAGAGGACACCCTCCCCCTCCCAGTTCCATTTTCTGTGGAACACACAAGAACAAGCTGTGCATCAGTTACATACATGTAGAGCGCCTAGGATCAGTCCATGTATGCTTTTTGGTTGGTGGTTCAGTCTCTGGGGATTGGGCTGTCAGATTAGTTGACACTTGTGTTCTTCTGTAGTCCTTCTCCCCTCTGCATCCCTTAATTATTCCCCCAACTGTTCTATTGGACTCTCTGAGCTCTGCATAATGTTTAGCTGTGATTCTCTGCATCTGTTTTCCTCAGCTGCTGGGTGAAGCTTCTCAGAGGAGTTATGCTAAGCTCTTGTCTAGAAGAATAGCAGAGTAATATTAATGGTCTTAGAGATTGGTTCTCTCCCATGGGATGAGTCTCAAGTAGTGTCAGTCTTTGGCTGGCCAATCCCTCAATCATTGCTCAATGTTTGTCCCTGTATATCTTGTGGGTGGGTTATTCCCCTTATCCCTCCATTAGAAGTCCTGCCTGGGTACAGGAGGTGGCCACTTCAGGCTCAATAACCCTTGCTGCTAGGAGTTTCAGCTCAGATGACCCCATATAATTTCTGGATCCTACCGTATCTATTCCAATTCTCTGGCATGCCCCAGATATGTTCCTCACCTCTGATTTCTGTTCTCTCATCTGGCCCTCTCTCCCTACTCCTAATCTTCATCACTGCCCTCCATCCCTTCTGCTATCCAGTTACTTCCTTCCTCTCACCTCCAATATCTATTTTATATCTCTTTCTGAGTGAGATTCAAGAATCCTCCCTTGGGCCCTCATTGTTACTTACCTTCCTTGGATTCATGTGGATCGTAGCATAGTTATCCTGTACTTTATGGCTAATGTCCACTTATAAATAAGTACATACCATGGGTTACTTTCTGGATCTTGTCTGTCTCACTCAGAATGATGTTTTCTAGTTGTATCCGCTTTCCTGAAAATTTCATGATGCCTTTGTTTTTAATAGCTGAGTAGGATTCCATTGTGCAAATGCACCACATTTTTTTTTATTCATTCTTCCACTGAAGGACTTGTAGGTTGTTTTCAGTTTCTCCCTATGAAGCCGCTAATATAGAATTATGCTGAAATTTTAAAATAATATGAGTACTTAAAATGCAGAAATAAGAACTACAGATTATTTTTTAATTATTTTTATTTTTATTAATTACAATTTATTCCCTTTGTATCCTCCCTTGTACCTTTCTCCCTCCTCCTCTCCCAAGCTCACCCTCACTCCCACACTTTAGCCATGCCCCTCCCCCAGCCCACTGATAATGGAGGTCTTCCTCTCCTTCCCTCTCATCCTAGTTGATCAGGTCTCCCCAGGAGTGGCTGGATTGTCTTCCTCTGTGGCCTGGTAAGGCTGTTCCTCCCTCAGGGGGAGGTGATCAAAGAGCAGGCCAATCAGTTCCTCTCAGAGACAGTCCCTGTCCCGATTACTATGGAATCCACTTTAATACTGAACTGCCATGGGCTACCTCTGTGCAGGGGTTCCAGGCCATCTGCATGAGTGGTCCTGGCTGGAGTATCAGTCTCAGAAAAGACCCCTGTGCACAAACTTTTTGGATCTGTCACTCTGCTTGTAGAGCTCCTGTCTTCTCCAGGTCTTACTATCTCTCCCTTCTTTGATAAGATTCCCTTCACACTGCCCAAAGTTTGGCTGTGAGTCTCAGCATCTGCCCTAATACCCTACAGGGTAGAGCCTTTCAGAGGCCCTCTGTGGTAGGCTTCTGGCTGTTCCTTGTTTTCTCTGTCCTCCAATGTCCATCCTATTTACCTTTCTGAATAGGGATTGAGCATTTTAGCCAGAGTCCTCCCTCTTGATTAACTTTCTTAGGTGTACAGATTTTAGTAGGCTTATCCTATATTATATGTCTAATATCCACTTTTGAGCAAGTATATACCCTGTGTGTCTTTCTGCTTCTGGGATACTGCATTCAGAATGATCCTTTCTAGATCCCACCATTTGCCTGCAAATTTCATGATCTCCTTTTTTTTTTTTTTTTTTTTAATCACTGAGTAATATTTCATTGTGTAGATGTACCACAATTCTTGTATCCATTCCTCAACTGAGGGGCATCTGGGCTATTGCCAACTTCTGGCTATTACAAAGAAAGCTGCTACAAACATGGTTGAGCAGATGTCCTTGTTGTATACTTGAGCGTCTTTTGCACATATGCCTAGGAGTGGTATACCTGGATCTTGAGGAAGCGCTATTCCTAATTGTTTTGAGAAAGCACCAGATTGATTTCCAAAGTGGTTGTACAAGTTTCCATTCCCACTAGCAATGGAGGAGGGTTCCCCTTTCTCCATATCCTCTTCCAACATATGTTGTCACTTGAGTTTTTGATCTTATCCATTTTGATGGGTGTAAAGAGAAATCTTAGGGTCGTTTTCATTTTCATTTCCCTGATGACTAAGGACATTGAACATTTCTTTTTTTTATTGTTTATTATTATTAGTTACATTTTATTAACTCTGTATCCCAGCTGTATCCCACTTCCTTATTTCCTCCCAATCCCACCCTCCCTCCCTCAGCTTCTCCCTGCCCCTTTCCAAGTCCAGAGATTGGGGAGGACCTCCTCTCCTTTCATCTGGCCCTGTTTTATCAGGTATCTTCAGGACTGACTGCGAAATCCTCCTTTGTGGCCTAACAAGACTGCTCCTCCCCTGGGGGGGGAGAGGTCAAAGAACCTGCCCTTGAGATCCTGTTAGAAATAGTCCTTGTTCCCCTTACTTTGGGAAACTGATCTTAGCCATTCTGATGGGTGTAAGGTGCAATCTCAGGGTTGTTTTGATTTGCATCTTTCTGTTGGCTAAGGATATTGAATATCTTTTTAAGTGTTTCTCTGCCATTCTATATTCCTCTACAGAGAATTCTCTGGCAGGCTCTCTGACCTTCCCACCCCCTAAGGGAGGAGCAGCCCTGCTAGACCACAGAGTAGGACTTTGCAGCCAGCCTGACTATATCTGATAAGCTAGGGTCAGATCAAAGGGGAGGAAGTCCTCCCCTATCAGTGGACTTGGAAAAGAGAAGGGAGAAGATGAGGGTGGCAGAGTGGGATTGGGAGGGAATGAGGAAGCAGGATACAGCTGGGATACAAAGTTAATAAACTGTAACTAATTTTAAATAAATAAATAAATAAATAAATAAAAATAAAAGTGACTAACACCTGCTTATGTTTACTGTTAGAAAATTAAATAAATGAAGTGAAATAATATATATATATATATATATATGATAGTGTTTTTCTCCCAAATTTGTAAGAAATCGTAATCATTTATACATTCATCAAAGTAATTGTAAAAAAAAAAAAAGCAATATGATATATAACATGTTGTATGTAACATTTACTCAAAAAACTAATAAACAGATAGGAAAAATTTATGAAAAAAAAAGAACTATGTTGAAGAGATATGGAGAGAGTGGGCAGGCTTGCCTTGTCCCTGATTTCAGTGGGATCACTTTTAGTTTCTCTCCATTTAGTTTGATGTTGGCTATAGGCTTGCTATATATTGCCTTTACTATGTTCAGGTATATGGCTTGTATCCCTGATCTCTCCAAGTCCTTAAACACTAATGGATGTTGGATTTTCTCAAATATTTTTCAGCTTCTAACGAGATTATCATGTGGTTTTTTTCTTTCAGGTTGTTGTTATGGTGCATCACATTGATGGATTTCCATATATTGAACCACCTCTGCATACCTGGGATGAAGCCTACTTGGTCAAAGTGGATAATATCTTTGATGTGTTCTTGGATTCAGTTTGTAAGTATTTTGTTAATTATTTTTGCATCAATGTTCATAAGGGAGATTGGCCTGAAATTTTCTTTCTTTGTTGGGTTTTTGTGAAGTTTAGGTACCAAGGTGATTGTGGCTTCATAGAATGAGTTTGGTAGTGTTCTTTCTGTTTCTATTTTGTGGAATAGTTTGAAGAGAATTGGAGTTAGCTCTTCTTTGAAGGTCTGGTAGAATTCTGCGCTGAAACCATCTGGCCCTGGGCTTTATTTAGATGGGAGACTTTTGATGACCACTTCTATTTCCTTAGGGGATATAGGACTATTTAATTTATTTACCTGGTCTTGATTCATCTTTGGTAAGTGGAATCAATCAAGAAAATTGTCCATTTCATTTCGATTTTCAAATTTTGTGGCATATAGACTTTTGAAGTAAGTCCTAATGATTGTTTGGATTTCCTCAGTGTCTGTTGTTATGTCTCCCTTTTCATTTCTGTTTTTGTTGATTTGGGTGGTGTCTCTCTGTCTTTTAGTTAACTTGGATAAGAGTTTTTCTATCTTGTTGATTTTCTCAAAGAACCAGCTCTTGGCTTCATTGAATCTTTGAATTGTTTTATTTGTTTCTAATTGATTGATTTCAGCCCTGAGTTTGATTATTTCCAGCCGTCTACTCCTCTTTGTTGTGTCTGCTTCTTTTTTCTCTGGGTCTTTTAGGTGAGCCATTAAGTTGCTTGAATGAGAGGTTTCGAGTTACTTCTTGAAGGCATTTAGTGCTATGGACTTTCCTCTTATCACTGCTTTCATAGTGTCCCGTAACTTTGGGTATGTTGTACCTTCATTTTCATTGAATTATAGGAAGACTGTAATTTCCTCCTTTATTTCTTCCATGACTCAGCTGTCATTGAGTAGTGTGTTGTTCAGTTTCCATGTGTGTGCAGGCTTTTTGCTATTTCTGTTGTTGTTGAGGTGCAACTTTAGTCCATGGTGGTCAGATAGGATACAAGGGATTATTTCAATCTTCCTGTATCTTTTGAGGCTTGCTTTGTGACCAACTATATTGTCTCTTTTGGAGAAGGTTCCATGAGGTGCTGAGAAGAAAGTAAATTTATTTTTTGTCTGGGTTTAAGATTCTGTATATGTCTGTTAGGTCCATTTCATTCATGGCCTCTTTTAGAATTATTGTTTCTTTGTTTAACTTCTGTTTTGTTGACCTGTCCTTTGTTGAGAGTGAAGTGTTGAAGTCTTCCACTATTAATGTGTGAGGATCTATGTGTGGTTTAAGTTTATCAATATTTTTTTTTACAAATGTGGTGCCCCAGGTGTCTTTTATGAGACTGTATTTCCAACCAAAGACCATGTATGAATATAACCTAGAACCCCTGCTTGGATGTAGCCCATGGTAGATCAGTATCCAAGTGGGCTCCGTAGTATGGTGAACAGGGACTCTTTCTGACATGAACTCAATGGCTGGCTTTTTTACTTCCCTGCCCCTATCCTGCCCTGAGGGAGGAGCAGCCCTGCTAGGCCCAGAGGAGGACTTTGCAGCTAGGCCTGAGGATATCTGATAAGCTAGGCTCAGATGAAAGGGGAGGAGGTCCTCCCCTATCAGTGGACTTGGAAAGGGAGAAGATGAGGAAGCAAAGGTGGGATTGGGAGGGAATGAGGGAGCGGGATACAGCTGGGATACAAAGTCAATAATTTGTAACTAATGTTAAAAAATAAAAAAACCAGAAATGCTGAAAAAAAATGTGGGTGCCATTATATATGGGGCATAGATGTTCAGGACTGTGATGTCTTCCTGGTGGAATTTTCACTTGATGAGTATGAAGTGTCCTTTCCTTCTCTTTTGATTAATTTTGGTTGAAAGTCTATTTTATTAGACATTAGAATGGCTACCTCTGCTTGCTTCCTGGGTCTGTTTGCTTAGAAAACTGTCTTCCAGCCCTTTACTCTCAGGTGATATCTATCTTTGTGACTTGGGTGTGTTTCTTGTATGCGACAGATTGTTGGATCTTGTTTATGCATCCAATCTGTTAGTCTGTGTCTTTTATTGGAGAATTGAGTCCTCTGATGATGAGAGAGATTAATGACCAGAAGCTGTTAGATCCTTTGATATTGATGTTGGCTGTGGTAGTGTGTTTGTGTACTTGGCTTCTTTCTATTTATTTATTTATTTATTTTTAATGTAGTGAAGTTATTTATTTCCTGTGTTTTCTTGTAAGTAGTTAAGTTTTCTTGGGTTCTATTTTCCCTTCTGTATCTTCTGAAATTCTGGATTTGTGTGTAGGTATTATTTAAATTTGTTTTTGTCATTGAATATCTTGTTTTCTCCATCTATGAGGACTGAGAGTTTTGCAGGGTATAGTAGCCTGGTCTGATATCGGTGTTCTCTTAGTGTCTGCATGATATCTGTCCAGGCCCTCCTGGCTTTCATAGTCTCTGTTGAGAAGCCAGGTGTGATTCTGAAGGGTTTGCCATTATATGTTATATGGCCTTTCTCCCTTGCAACTTTTAGCATTTTTTATTTGTGCTGTATACTTACTGTTTTGATTATTGTGTTCTTGGAAGATTTTCTTTTCTGATAAAATTTATTTGGTGTTCTGTAGGCCTCTTATAGTCTTATAGCCCTCTCCTTTAAGTTGAGGAAATTTTCTTCTATTATTTTGTTGAAAATAATTCCTGGGCCTTAGAGACAGGAATTTTCTTTTTCATCTCTTCCTATTATTCTTAGGTTTTGTCTTTTCATGTTGTCTTGGATTTCTTGGATACTTTGTGTCAGGAATTTTTTAGATTTATTATTTTCTTTGAAGGATACATCAATTTCTTCCATTGTATCTTCCACACCTGAGATTCTTTCTTCCATCTCTTGTAATTCTTCCTTCCATCTCTGTCGATTATGCTTACCTTTGCAGTTTCTATTTTCTTTCCTAAGTTCTCCATCTCCATGACTTCCTTCATTTGTGTTTTCTTTAATTTTTCCAATTCTATCTTCAGTTCTTGAACCATTTTGTTGATTTCCTTTATCTGTCTGACTGTATTTTCCTTGAATTCCTTCACCTGCTTGTTTGAACATTCCTCTATTTCTTTTATTTCTTTCAGTGATGTAATCATTTCCTCTCTGAAAGCCACAAACTGTTTGGCTGTATCTTCCTGTATTTCTTTACAGATGGCCATAATTTGTTTGATTTTTATCTTCTAATTCTTTACGCATTTTATTTGTCTCCTTCGTTAACCTCTTCATAAGCATAGATGCAAGGTCATCTTCTTGAATTTCACTTATGTTAGGGTGTCTAGGGCTACTTGCCCCTGGATACCTGGGTTCTGGGGTGCCATACTGCTTTGCCTTTTGTTGGTTGTGCTTTTACACTGGCCTCTACCCATCTGTTTGTCTCAGGTGTTGTCTGTTAATTTTTGGTGCCTGCTGGGGTCCTGGGGTGGGAAAATCCCCTTGTCAGGGTTCTTAAAGTGATCTCAGCTTTTTGAGTATGGTCAATTTAATGGTGGTGCTTCTCAGGAACTGCACAGTTCACCTCAGGCATATGAACCTGTGTGGTAACTCTGGTGTTCAGGAAGGCTCTCCTCTCATCAAGAGAATTCCTGGAGACAGCTGTCCTGCTGCTGGGTTTCTTGCTCTGAATTTAGTGAGCTGCTGCTGCTGCTGTTAAGCTGTACTTGCTGAGCACAGGCCTTGTGAAGAACCACAGAGTTCCGTGGTTTCATCAGTTTAACTAGAGATAACTGGTCTCACCTTGAAGCAGTATCTGAAGGCTTCTCCAATAGCTCTCAAGTTTTTGTGGGTCTGAGGTTGGAGCGGTGTGCCCCAGTACTCTAGCCATAATCAATGGCAGATGAGCACAACACTTATGTGTGCAATAGAAGGCCAGAGCTTAGGGCTTGTGGAAACCCAGAAACTTTTCTGGAGCTGGGCGTCTTGAGTGTTGGAACCAATGCTTTCCCCCAGTCTGTGGTGTTTTGGGATCTGTAGGTCCATCTGGGATGGCAAGTACAGCAAGCAGGCACAGGCGCATGGCTTCACCCTGCTGGCAACTGGGCGACTGGGTGCTTGGGTGCCTGGGTGCTTGCAGCAACCCAGGGACTTTTCCTGAGAACTTTTCTTTTTTTCTCTCTCTCTTTCTTTTTATTTTTTTTCTTTTGTTTTCTTTTTTTATTATATATATATAATATATTAATATATATATGTGTATATATATATATATTGCAGAGAGGTTGCTGAGGGTGTTGGTTGAGTGCTCTGAGGTCAGATCTGCTCTTCCCCTCACTGTGGACTTCCACCCGACAGAGAAACTAAGTCTCTGGTGTCCTGGGCCCCTTAGTTTTGTCTGGGATGGTGAGTTGGGGGCGCAGGCAGGACTTTGCACTGGTGGCTAAGCTCTCCACTTTGGGCTGGCACTTGGGCGCCAGCCGGACCCAGGTCTTTTTCTAGGGATTGTTTGGGTGTCCTAAGTTGGGTCCCTATTACTTATTGCAGTGTGGGGTTTTCTCTCGACTGGAAATCCCCAGTCTCTGGTGATCTGAGGCCCACAGTTCCTTCTGGGACAGTGATCAGAACAAGCTGGCAGCTTGTGGCTCTAGGCTGGCAACTGAGAGTCTGGAGGACCCGGGAACTGTTCTGCAGTTTAGCTTGGTGACATGGTGCTGATTTAATCCCACACCATGGCATTTTCTCTCACCTAGGAAACACAGTCTCTGGTGTTTTAGGACTCAGAGTTGAGTCTGCTGATCACTGTCCAGTTCCTGCTGTGCTGCTGGTCAGAAAGTGTGTCCTCCTGAGGCTACCATTTGGTTTCTCCCCGCCAGGTTATATTTTTTTAAAGATTATATTTTGTTTTAAATACATGTACCTACTTAAGTGTCTGTGTAGGTATGTGCACATGAGTTCAGGAGCTCATGAAGGCCAGAGGAGTACATCAGGTCCCCTGGAACTACAGTTACATTTGCTTGTGAGTCATTTGACATGGTTTCTGTTAAGTGAACTGGGTTCTCTGAAATAGTAGCATGTGCTCCCTAATGCGGCTTAGTCATTGCTCTGCCTCAAAAAATACTGTTTCATCTTGTGTTCATCATTGAAATTATCTTATGCTTTATAACTGCTTTCTGCATTTGTATTTATATGCCATCAGGGACATATATTAAATTTAAGTATGATTTGGTGACCTTCACTCACTTTCAAATATACTCACATATATGATAAAATTTATTGTCCATTGCTTGGAACTTTGGATACAAACTGAATTCTTATTACCAGTTTCACAGTTTAGAATGTAGTTAGTAAATTTCATCAATTTTGGAAAATGAAGGCAGTAGGAATTTCTCTAGCTTCTGTTACCTCAAAAGCCACAAGTAGTTGGATTGGATTGTTGTCCCAGGAATGAATTCACCCCAAATGAGATGATGGTAAGACTAATTAGACAATATTGGGACTTAATCTTGCACCATTGGAAATATTTTTTTTTTCAATGCAGTTTATTCAGGAACATTGAACAATCCTCGGACCCCGGGGAAAGCCAGCCCACAGCTTAAATAGCCTCTGGGTAGCCAACCCAGGCGTGCCACGTGGGCAATGCAGATAGGTCCACATACATGGAAGCAAGCCAGATCCTCAGCCTTAGCCAAATGTGGAATTGTTCATGACAGAGAGCACTCACCATCGGGAAGGTGGAAGGCGGAAACCAGCTCCATCTTTAAGGCATAGCATTCCGCAGCTCTCTACAGTTCCCCCTTTTTGTTTTAGACGCATCAGGCAAGAGTAGAGGTCTGATCTCTGATATTAGAAATAAATTGGGACTTAGTACAGATGTTCATTTAGGTGTCATCCACCCAAAGAGCATCAGACCCGTCTGATACCTTTTTCTCAGAGGCGGGACCTGGGGCATCAACCCGCATGCAATCAGACATGCTCTACTAGCATACAACATGAGAATTTTTCCTGTGCTGCAAATCTGTCTAAACAATTGTCGAGCTTTGGAAATATTTTGCCATGCTGGTCTTCGTTGCAGATTTTAGGTTTTATAGCTGGGTTAGACTCTTGATTGTGTTTCTCTGTTGGAACATTCGTATAGTCTGGAACCTGGTCTTAAGAGGGTAGGCATCACTGTTGGTTCAAGCTCAGTTCCTCCAAGTTTTATCCCAAAGTCTATGGTCTTCACCAATATAGTTTTATTTTCAAAATGTGGGAAGATTATAGTCACAGATGTTTGCAGCTCTTGACTGGAAAGAAGGGTTCTTATTGTAGCAGATGGGGATTACTACAACAAAAACCAAATAACACAAGAACAATAGAGGGCATTGAAAATTTGATTACAAAACTTCAATACCTTAGGATCAGGGACAATCATGGGAGAGCGTAAGGAATGATTTGAGGAGCCAGAAGACCATATTTATGCTGTGAGATAGTGTCATTTATCTATGTTAAGACAGATGAACCTAGGAAATCTCAAAAATTTATTTTCCTAACTAGACCTTCATAATGACAACTCCAGTCTGCAGTCTCAAGAAATTCCTTAACCATTGAGCCTTCTCTCCTTTTACTCCAAAAAAGTCATTGATAATAATTCAATACTGGTGAATATTTTACAATCAGCCAATTATTACTTTTACTTTCATTTCTATTTTAGTTTACTCATCTTGAATATTCCTAATAAAAAATTCATATAATAAAATAACATAATTAATTATACCAGAATATAACCAAATTCAAGACATAAACAGTAAGGAAGATTGCTAGATGAAAGAGAAATATTTCTTCAACAGCTTTAGTTGTTAGACTAAGAAAGTAGAGATAGACTTTGAATGGAACACCTTTGGTTGACGCTTTTCTTAAATATGTATAAAAATTTTCTTTATTATATAAAATATTATATAAGAATATTCATATATATTCTTATATAATTTAGTGGAAACCCAGAAACTTTTCTGGAGCTGGCTGTCTTGAGTGTTGGAAACAATATATATTAAAAAATATATAAGAATATATATAAGAATATATTATTAAAAATATATAAGAATATATATAATATATAGTATATATAATATATATAATTATATCATTATATATTATTATATAAATATATTATATAATATATAATATTTATTATATATAATATTATATATCATTTATATAAATATATAATTATATATATTCTTATATATATTCTTAATATGTAATTCTTATATATATAAGAATATAACATATATAAGAATAGAATATGTATAAGAATTACATATTCTTTATTATATAAGGTTTTTCGTGAATTGTGTTCAGGTAGTCTGTACACTTAGTAGGAAGGGCACTGAGAGCAGGTAAAGCGATTATGTCATGTCAGGAAAGAGGTTCCCACCCTGCAGTGAAATTTCTTCCTTTTTTAAATAACTTATTTTGTTTCTTCTTCTTTAAGTTATTTTTTCATACAATGCATTTGATCATGTTTTCCCCTCTCGGAACCGTCCAATTTCTTATCTGGATAGGAAGACTGTTGCATTGCCCAAGTAACACTGGGAGCATTAGGAGAAGGCTCCTGCCTTTCAGGCATGAATTCTGTACTCCTGTTTCAGCCTCATGCATCTCAGGAGTGCAAAGTTACCAACAAAGATAAAAATAACCAGAGAGCTTAAAAGCTCTCAATTTATATTCATTTAAAAAAGGTTTTGTGTCTTAAACATTACTTAAATTGATCACACAAAAATTATCTATTAGCAAAGAAATGGTGAAAAACATTTTAGTAAAGAAAGTAGTGACATAAAAATAAATTCTTCCTGTTTCTGAAAACACAGTAAATTAAGATGGGGAAATATGTTCAGCAATTTTTACAAAATCTTTGGTGGTTTCTGAAATGAAAGATAAATATACCTAGCAAGAAGTTCCTCTTGAGTATTATTTATGGAAACAAACTTTTTTACCCAGCACTTAGAGGGGATTTTACAATATATCCTGTCGAAATAAAAAGAGAAAATAGTGGGTCGCAGACATTGTACTAACTGACTGATTTTTTCCCCATAATCCTGAATTTTGCCAAAAAATTGGCTATTATTTTTTATGAAAATAATAAAAAAACTTACTTTTTTTCTGACACATCCAAGATGGAAACTAATTTTTTTAATTAAATTTTATTTTTTTAATATTAGTTTGTTAACTTTGTTAACTTTAATATTACTTTGTTAACTTTGTATCCCTACTGTAGCCCGCTCCCTTTTTCCCTCCCAATCCCACCCTCCCTCCCTGGTCTCCTCCCTGACCCTTTCCAAGTCCACTGATAAGGGAGAACCTGACCCTTACATCTGATACTGGTTTATCAGGTGTCTTCAGGACTGGCTACAAAGTCGTCCTCTGTGACTTAGCAAGGCTGCTCCTCCCTAGAGGGACTAGGGGGGAGTCAAAGAGCCTGCCATCGAGTTAATGTCAGAAACTGTCCCTGTTCTCCTTATTAGGGTACCCACTTGGATACTGAGCTACCAAGGGCTACATCTGAGCAGAGGCTCTAGGTTGCATCCATACATGGCCCTTGTTTGGAGAAACAGTCTCATAAAAGACTTCTGCGCCCAGATGTATTTGGTCCTTGTGGAACTACTGTCTTCTTCAGGTCGTATTAACTCCCCCCCGCCCCTTTTTTTGATTCCCTGCATTCTGCCGGAGGTTTGGAATTTTTTAAGAATTAGAGATATGTAAAGCTGTGCTTGAAAAATCACATACATGTTTTTCTCAAGAAAAAAACTGTATATTTTAGAAAGTTTGTATTTTATTTGGTGAACTGGAGCTGTTTCTGACATGAACTCAGTGGCTGGCTCTTTGAACACCTCTTCCTGAAGTGGGAGTAACCTTACCAGGCCACAGAGGAAGACAATGCAGCCAGTCCTGATGAGACCTGTTAGGCTAGTGTCAGATGACAGTGAAGGAGGACCTCTCCTATCAATGCACTAGGGAGGGGCAGGGGAGAAGAAAGGAGGGGAATGGTGAAATTGGGAGGAGATTAGGGAAGAGGCTACAACTGGGATATAAAATTAATACATTCTAATTAATAAAAATAAATTAATATCAAAAACAAAAGCAAAGCATTTGAGGGTATTTTCTTTTTTAATGTATCATTAAGAAGATAATTCATATACCATAAACATCTTTAAATGGTGAGATTCATTGTTTTTGTATTTGTCAGCTGTATTTTCATCATTATAATCTGATTTAGAGGTTTTTCATTAGTGCAAAAAGATGGTTCATAAGCACTCTCAGTCATCCACTAATTTACTTTCAGTCTATATATTAGTTTATTCTGGGAATGTCAGATAAGTTAAAATCACAAAATATATGTACTTTAGAATTTACTTCTTTCATTTGACATGGTGTTTTGTAAAATCAAATGTTCATTGATATCTAAATACATATCAAAACATTCATCCAGTTAAATGCATGATTTAGTTATTTCAGTTCAGCCATAATTATGTTAATTAACTTCAGAACATTTGGTTCTCCTAGAAGGAGACCTCTTACCATTGCAATCACTCATCACTTCTACTGGCCTACTTCCTGTTTCTTTTAAATGTCTTCTCTGGAAACTTTCTGTTACTTGGAAAGTATAGGTGTTTTATAAATCGCTTCATTCAGTTAACATAATCATTCATTTCTCCTTCTTCTCTCTTTCTCCTGAGGCTTTATTTTCTTTATCTTTTGATAGGTTCATACTTCAGAATATACATCAAGTCAATTAACCTTTGTTTTTTTTTTTAACTTTTGTCTTTTAAATTTATTCTCATTTTCTTGTGTGTTTTAGATAATATTACTTTTCTTCTCTAATATTTAATTTTAAGTTTCTGTTTGTTTATTTGTTTTGTTTTGTTTTGAGACAAGGTTTCTGTGTAGCCTTGGTTGTCCTGGACTTGCTTTATAGACTAGGCTGGTTCTTTAATATTTTCACTTAAAAGTAATTCCTAATTATTTAATAATATTCACTCTTGAGTTAACCATTAATATTATATCATTGTTAAACTATTTAAATATAATGTGTGTCAATAATTATAAAAAATGATTATATATTTGCCTGCTTTTGTTCAAAATTCAAAATTTGGGTCTTTTCAAACAATATTTCCTTAATTTTCAATTCCTCTGTTAATGGCCACATTTCCAGTTGTTCCAATGATTCCTTTTTACTGTTGCTGTTAAAATACGTTCACCTCCATAATACATTTAATTCTTTCTAGATGCTGATGTCACTTCCAGAGCTTATACCTAGTGTCATTTGTTTGATTAGTATTTGTTTAGTGATACAATTTTGTGAAGTGTGTTTTCCTTTGGCTGTGCCAAAATATTTTCCTTATGTAATTTTTTTTTTCTTTCTGGAAAGCATCATTTTCTGAGAGTACTCCTGAGACACCACAGTTTCGTGCCCATCTATTAAGGATATATGTATAAGCCTCATGAGTCATCATTGTTTTCAGTTTTTGTTGCTAGAAAACCATACACTTCCGAGTGTGCATTCACAGCTCAGCAGATTTGCACGTGGGCTCTCAAGCCCTCAAAAAACTAGTAGCTGTCAGGTTTCCTCACTGGCAAGTCTGGAGAAAATGCACATTTTGAGCACAGAAGTACTTCTATAAAACTCCTGGCATGAAGGTAGGTTTAACAATGCTCTCTTTCATTTTCCCTCTGGCCTGTTGCTAATTATGGTGACTAATATTACCAACTTGACAAGATAATCACCAAGGAGACTAGGATCCATGTGTGTTCTACCTAGGGTTACTATTGCTATAATGAAACAGTGCAACCAGAAGCAAGTTGGGGAACAGGCGGTTTACCTGGCTTATACTTGTACATACGAGTCCATCACTGAAGGAAGTTAAAACAGGAACTCAAAGAGACAGGGCTGGAGGCTGATTCAGAGAGTATGAAAGTGTACCCCTTATTGGCTTGTTCCTCATTCCTTTTTCAGTTTGTTTTCTTATAGAACCCAAGACTACCAGGCCAGGGATGATACTAAACACTGTAGTCTGGGCACTCCCCCCTGAGTCATCTATTAGGAAATGTCCTACAGCAGATACTATGGAGGGAATTTCTCAACTGAACTTCTATCCTTTCAGACTCTGGTTTGTGTCAAGCTGACATAAAAGTAGCCAGGCGAGAGCGTGTCTGAGAGATTGACTAGATTAAGTTAGTTGTCAGCACATCAGTGTAGGATTATCTAAATTAATCTAAGTGAAGTGAGAATACCCACTTTAACTGTATGCTGAGAATTTCAAGGGCTAGCGTCCTAGACTGAAGACAATAAAAAAAATTGAGCACAAACATTCATTTTTACAGTTTTGATTATATTTATATAATATTACTAGCAATCATTTATTTCATATTTTCCTCATCAATCATGAACTGTAACCCCTTTAAATTATAAACTGTAATGGAATGTTTGTTCTGAAAGTTATTTTTTTCTGCTACTATGTAACAGTGACAACCAAAGTAACTAATATACCATTTTGAATACCTGTATTTTGATTTGTTTCAAGACTGTCAGTGTTCACAAGGTTTTGACCCTTTAAAATTGTCTGAGTTTAAGATAAGATGCTCAGACAGCCTTTCCATGATTTCTTACTAGTTCTAAATGCCAAGCTTCCTCAAATTAAAATGTCTTCAAATATCATAAATATTTGAGAAAAGCCTGTGTTTGATTTTCAGTTAAGGGATCTTCCTAAGAAAACTTAGTTCAAACATTTGGACAGAAAATTTTGCTTTTACAAGTCTCTTAGGGTTTAAAAGGTAAACCTAGCTTTTAAAAATATATTTGGCTTTAAAAGTACCCTAGTAATTGTGTGTGTGTGTGTGTGTGTGTGAATATAGTCTTGTTATAATAGTTTAAAACTCAGAAATACACAATACAATGCCAATATTAAGCATATTCATCATCAAACCAACTGTTTGCATACGGAACTTATTCTATTCTCAGTGCAACAAACATAGCAAAGCAGAGTTTATGAGGAAATACAAGGTTAAATTCTAGGTCATTTTCTTAGAAACCATTACAGTGGGAAGGAGCATGTTGACATGGTTTGTTATTGCTTTGTTTCCTGGCTGGTATTTATGAATCTGGAACAATTTATTGAATCAAACTTTTTTCTTTCTTTTGTTTGGATCACATTTCTTCTTTTAGGGAGGTATGTACAGTGTTGAGAGAGGACTGGGCTTTAGGATTCTTGATATACACTGCATTATTCTGTGAGATTGGTATTGACCCCTATATGTTCTAGCCAAAGACTTCTTTCAATATCCACTAATATTGTGCTAATGGTCTAATATATAATATGTTTTTTTTGATAACACAGTGGTAAGTATATTTCTGGTTGATTCTCCCATCTGTGACTTACTGATTATTGCTCTCCTGCTCTTGATACCCTGCATTGAGTCACTTCTAGTCTGACCCTCTCATCCTCTAACTCTTACATCTGTTGGAAGCTTCCATCATCTTTTATGAGGTTTTTTTTTTTAATGTATGAAAGTAGTTTTACTGAAAAACTTCTATAAAGCAAAGAACACTATCATCAGAACAAAATGACAGCCTACAGAGGGGGAAAGAATCTTTACCAACCCTATAATCGGACAGATCCAGAAAATATAAAGAACTCAAGAAGTTAAAAAGCAGCAAACCAAGTGATCCAATTAGAAAATGGGGAACAGAGCTAAACAGAGAACTCTCTGTAGAGGAATACCGGATAGCAGAGAAATACTTAAAGAAATGCTCAATGTCCGTAGTCACCAGGGCAAATCAAAACAACCCTGAGATTTCACCTTACCCATCAGAATGACTAAGATAAAAAACTCAAGTGATGACACATGCTAGAGAGGTTGTGGAGAAAGGGGAACCCTCCTCCACTGCTGGTGGAAATGTAAACTTGTACAACTTTGGAAATCAATCTGGCGCTTTCTCAATTAGGAATAGCGCTTCCTCAAGATCCAGCTACACCACTCCTAGGCACATATCCAAAAGATGTTCAAGAATATAACAAAGACATCTGCTCAACCATGTTTGTAAGAGTTTTATTCATAATAGCCAGGATCTGGAAGGAAAAATAAACAAACAGATATCTCTCAATTGAGGAATGGATACAGAAATTACAGTATATTTACCATAATACTACTACTCAGCAATTAAAAACAAGGAAATAGTGAAATTTGCAAGCAAATGGTAGGATCTAGAAAAGATCATCATCCTGAGTGAGGTATCCCAGAAACAGAAAGACACAGGGTATACGCTCACTTATAAGTGGATATTAGACATATAATGTAGGATAATCATACTAAAATCTGTACACCTAAGGAAGCTAAGCAAGAGAAGGAGCCTTGCTAAGTTGAACAATCCTCATTCAGAAAGGCAAACAGGATGGACATCAGAAGATGGAGAAAAAAGAGAACAGGACAGGAGCATACCACAGAGGGCCTCTGAAAGACTCTACCCAGCAGGGTTTTAAAGCAGATGCTGAGATTCATAGCCAAACTTTGGGCAGAGTGTAGGGAATCTTATGAAAGAAGGAGGAGATATAAAGACCCAGAGGGGACAGGAGTTCCACAAAGAAAGCAACAGAACCAAGAAATCTGGGCCCAGGGGTCTTTTCTGAGATTGATATTCTAACCAAGACCATGCAAGGAGATAACCTAGAACCACTGCACAGATGTAGCCCATGGCAGCTCAGGCTCCAAGTGGGTACCCTAGTAAGGGGAAAAGAGACTGTCTCTTACATGAACTCAGTGGCTGGCTCTTTGATCGCCTCCCCTTGACAAGGGAGTCAGCCTTACCATGCTACAGATGAAGACTGTGCAGCCAGTCCTGATGAGGCCTGATAGGCTAGGGTCAGATGGAAGGGTAGGAGGACTTCCCTTATCAGTATATTAGGGAAGGGTCATGGGAGAAGAAGATGGGGGAGGGGAGATTTGGTGGGTACAGGGAGGGGCTAAGTTGGGATACAAAGTGAAAAAATTATAATAAATAAAAGAAAAGCAAAAAAAAAAAAAAGAAACCCAACAAACATTAAATTTAATTGAATTTTAAAAGAATGTACTTTTAATAGTCTAAGGTGCTCTTTTAAATTTATTTATTTATTACAGTTTATTCATTTTGTATCCCACCTGCAATTGTCTCCCTCATCTCCTCCCAGTCCTACCCTACCTCCCTCTTTTCTCCCTATACCCTTTCCCTAGTCCCCTGATAGGGGAGGACCTCCTCCCATTCCATCTGACCCTAGCCTATCAGGCCTTATCAAGGATAGATGCATCATCTTCCTCCATGGCCTGACAAGGCTGTGCTTTCCCCCAGGGGAGATTATAAAAACGCCAGCCACTTAGTTCATGTCAGATACAGCCCCTGTCCCCCTTACTAGGAAACCCACTTGGAAACTGAGCACTTGGAAACTGGGATTCCTTTGAACATGGGATCTAGGTCCTCTCCATGCATGGTCCTTAGTTGGAGTATCGGTCTCTACAGGTACCCCTGGGCCCATGATTTTTAACTCTGTTTTTTTCTTTGTGGAGTTTCTGTCCCCTACAGGTATTTCCATCTCCCTCTTCTTCCATAAGGTTTCTGGCACTCTGCCCAAAGTTTGGCTATGAGTGTCAGTATCTCCTTTGATAACCTGGTGGGTACAGTCTTTCAGAGGTCCTTTGTGTAAGGCTCCTGTCCAGTTCCTTGTCTGCTCCTACTTATCATGTCTATACTGTTTTCCCTAAGGCAAGGCTGCCCACTCTCTCCTTCAATTTGACATAGTTCTTGAAGTCCTAGCTAGAGCAACTAAAAGAGATTTGAGGGAGGCAAACTAGAAAGGAAAAAGTCTAATTATCACTTTTCATAGATGATTTGATAGTATACATGAGTGACCCCAAAAATTCTACCAGAGAACTCCTTCAGTTGATAAACACCTTCAGCAAAGGAGTTGGACACTAAATTAACTAAAAATGTAGGAATCTGCCATGTACGGAAAAGACAAATGGGCTGAGAAAGAAATTAGGGAAACAACATCCTTCACAATAGCCACAGATAACATAAAGTACCTTGGTGTAACTCTAACCAAGCAAGTGGAAGACCTGTAAGAGAAAAAACAACAACAAAACAACAACAACAACAACAACAACAACAAAACACTTCAATCTGGGCTTGGTGGTACACACCTGTAATCCCAGTACTAGAGAGGCAAAGGCAGGTAGATAGCTGTGAGTTAGAGGCCAGCCTGGTCTACAAAGTGTGTCCAGGACAACCAAGGCTACACAGAGAAACCCTGTCTTTGAAAAAAACAAAACAAACAAACAAACAAAAAAAAAACCAAAACCAAACCAAAACAAACAAACAAAAAAAACCCTTCAAGTTTCTGAAGGAATTGAAGAAGACATCTGTATGTCTTAATGGCTTCCTTGAGTCAAGGGCTTTGACACTGGGTTTGTGAAATTTTCACCCTCTAGATTTGACTACCTTCTCTAGGCTCACATCTTTGCTAGAACAAATTTGAGTTCTATGTACTCTTGAACATGTCAGGCCTCATGCTGGGTTTTAGATTTTTCCTGAAACTTAAAGTCTGTATGCCTTTGCCTGAGTATGACCTCCTCATGTCCTTAGCTTCTCTCCATGTTGTGATTTCTATACAAAAAGAAAGCACAACAAATTTGTGAAGTATGAATTTGTTTTTTTCTTTCAAAGCAACATACTCTGACTATTTTACTTGTTCAATAGTAAATAAAGGGCATAAAAACTAGAGCGTTCCAGAAATAAGCATGTACTTAATTAGTAAACAATAATAAACAGAGTAAAACATATTTTTACCTAAACTCTATTATTATTTCACTTTTGTAACATTTAAATATTGAATTCTTCTCTAAATTGTAATTTTGATCCTGTGACAAAAATGCTCATACAAATACGTTTATCTTGGCTATACCAGTAGTCGTCATTGTACTGAGCTCTCTCAGTGAATTCAAAGTGGATTAGGGTTAATTCCATATTGAGTATGGCTTAAAGACTGTGATTACAGTTCAGGGAGAGCAAGCAATATTTCTGGCATGGGCTTCTTAGAAGTAGATAAATATTAATGCTGAGCGTAAAGGGCATTAATTTTTAGGCTTATTAATGATGAAAATCAATAGAAAATAAACCAGTCATGGAGAGAAGATAATTTTATCAAATATGGCCTAAATATTTTTATTATGTTAATGATAGTGTTTTCCCATTTTTCAACTCTAAGAAAAAATTGAATTCTTAATATTCAACAATCATAACAGGAACAGATAGTTTTGGAATCTAATGGTTAATCTCAAACTTTATGTCACAAATATTCTGGTTGTTAAAGTACCTACATGACAACAATGATGTGATATGAATATCAGGCTGATGAATTGTTACCATTAAGCCCCTAAAATAATTGCACATGATTATCTCATGCAACAATTTAATGTTTACCTAATTAATCAGAGTAAAAATATATTTAAAGCTCAAAAAACTCAAACACAGGCATGTGAAATGTTTTAAAGTACAAGGTATTTTTTGAACTATAGTCAAGTCATGTGAAGGGATCATTGAGTAGAACTTTAATTCACTGATAATTTCAACTTATAGCCCAGCTCCATTTGCTATTCTTTAAGTAAGATTATTATATTAATTATAAAACATTCACGTTAGTTAGTCATTTCAAATTCTGAAAGTAACAGCAGACAGAGACTAAAACTAATATTTTAGTAAAGAATGGCAAGCCACGCCCAGTGATATGTAGTTGCCTCTGTATTTCTGTACCTAGTGTGTCTGGATGCCATCTTGAGTTCTCTTCCCTGATTGCTGAGGTCCTAAGTTTCTCAAAGTTGGATTGTTTTGAGATTACATATTAATAGCTTCAAATACCAGTGCCATTGCAAGTGACTTCCAAAGAAATACAAATCTGCATGTTTCTACACAAATATATAATTCTTTACAAAATTTCCCATTGGTGCTTGAGCTTCCCTCAATTTACTTAAAAAAAAATATGTGATCTTCAGGAATGCCTCTCAATAAACTGCCTGTTACTCCACAGTCTCATGGTTATGCAAATTGCCTATTTTCCCGCTAAACCATAATTTTAAAATATTTTCAACGAATTACTCATTCTTTATTGTGAGTCTTGTGAACCCCTTTCCTCTTTCTATTTGCAATTGTCTAAGTCTGTTCTATACTGCTGCATACTTTCCGTAATAGTATTTCATCAATATTCTAATTTCTCTATTTGAAATATTTTACAGGCATCATTTGAAAAGATTTAGAGTTTCATGTTAAAGATTAAATGTCAAATAAACGATAGTAAAAGAATTTCACAAATAACTGCCATGCCTCAGGCATGAACAATTAAAATATTTTATGATATAACAATTGAAATATGTTATGATATCGCAACCTAAGCCTTCATGACTAATACATCTTATAGCTATGTTTGTAATAACCAAGAGAGGTGAATAAGCTTACAAATTTTGGAACATATTGCCAGGCCAAGTTAATTATGCTGACCACTTATCAATTAAACATTCATATCATAAGAAGACTTTATATCACCATTTATAGCAGGTACACATGCTTTCCTAGAAAGCATATTTTTAATTTTTTTTTTAATATTTTCATTAATTACAGTTTATTCACTTTGTATCCCAGCTGTAGCCCTCTCTCCCATCTACTCCCACACCCTCCCTCCCTCTTCTCCTATGCTCCTCCGCCATCAAATGATGGGTCTTTCTCCCCTTCCATCTGACCCTAGTCTATCAGGTCTCATCAGGACTGGCTTCTTTGTTTTCCTCTGTAGCCTGATAAGGCTGCTCCCCCTTCAGGTGCAGGTGATCAAAGAGCCAGCCCATGAGTTCATGTCAGAGACAGTCCCAGTTCCTTATTGAGGAACCCTCTTCAACACTGATATGCCACGGTCTACTTCTGTGCAGGGGTTCTAGGTTATCTCCATGCATGGTCCTTGGTTGGAGTATCAGTCTCAGAAAAAACCCCTGGGCACAGATTATTTGGTTCTGTTGCTCTCCTTGTGAAGCTCCTGTTCCCTCTAGGTCTTTCATAAGATTCCCTGCACTCTGGCCAAAGTTTGGTTCTGAGTCTCAGCATCTGCTTTCATACCCTGCTGGATAGAGTCTTTCAGAGACCCTCTGTGGTACCCTCCTGTCCTATACCCTGTTTTCTCCATCTTTTGATGTCTGTCTCGTTTGCCTTAGAAAGCATTTTTTTTTTAATGACAAACCTATTGGTAAGCCAAAGAATGTATACTAATATCGATTAAGATCATTAACTAACAATAGGCTCAATAACTTTCATTTGCTGATTCGAGAAGCACTGGTCAAACTAGGATAACAGTGTAATAAATGTAAGCATATAGTTTCTGCATTAGATATGAAACGGTTTAGTGATCAAAAGGCCACACATCTGTAGAATTATTTGATCCATGAAAGAAAAATATGTTAGCTCTATTTGTCAAAATATATGAGTTAGCAAGTAGCTTCAAAGCCTAAGATCATTAAGCACTAGCAATTAATCACGTGTTAAATTCTGTGCTGTAATGAACAATACAATTCAATGCAAAGATAAGGCAAGGCAAGATATGTGTGTAATTTAATACATTTATTGACTTCACTAAGTAAAGGTATAATATGTAAAAATATCTTTTATTCTCTGGGTGTAATTTTCACTTTGGCGGCTTACTGCAGAATAAGCTCATCCTTTCTAGGTTCCTGAACTCTTGTTGGCTGGTTCAACTCAGCTGTTCTGGCTCAAAACTCATCTTCAAGCTGACTGATTCAAATTGGCTTCTCCTAGCTTTTCTTGAATTGCACTTTTACTGAACTCCCTAAACTGAACTGCACCAAACTGCTTGAATTCAATTGCCCTCAACTGAATTGCACTGAACTGCACAGAACTGCCTGTACTGTACTGTATTGAACTCAACTCCACTGAACTCAACTGTACTGTATTCTACTGTATTGTCTTCTCTAATCTGTCTCTACTCTTTGTTATTCTTCCATATTGTCTTCTCTACTGAACTCTCCACTGTACCCTACTCTACTGTATTGTCTTCTGTATTCTCTGTTTACACTGGAATACTGTCTCAACTCTACTGTACTGCTTTTTTTAAATTTTTTTATTTAACTTTTATTAATTACACTTTATTCATTTTGTATCCTCCCATAAGCCCCTCCCTCCTCCCCTCCCGGTCCCCCCGCACTTTCTGCATGCATGCCCCTCCTCAAGTCTACTGATAGGGGAGGTTCTCCTCTCCTTCTTTCTGATCTTAGTCTATCAGTTCTCATCAGAAGTGGCTGCATTGTCAGGGTTCTAGGTTATCTCCATGAATAGTTCTTGGTTGGAGTATAAGACTGTGAAAGCAGATGCTGAGCCTGATGGCCAACTCCCGGGCAGAGTGAATGGAATTTTATGTAAGAAGTGGGAAATAGTAAGAGCTGGAGAGGACAGGAACTCCACAAGGAGAGCAAAAGAACAAGAAAATTTGAACACAGGGAACTTCCCAGAGACTCATACTCATATTGTACTGCTTTTAAGTAGCTTCTCCTTCCTGTCTAATCTCATGAGAGTTGGGCTTATCCTAGCTCTGACTCATTCTGTCAAATCTTTCTCTTATTTGTTACTTTGTCTGTTCCTCATTTAAACATCACTTTCAAACATGGATGCTTCCTTCTACAAATTAACTTTACCTTCATTCTTTGGGATTAAAGATGTGTACTAAAGGAATATTTATATTATATCCAGAGGGATTAAAGATCCAACTGTATCACACAGACCTAGAAGATCTTTGGCTGTGGTCCCTTGACAGAGCAGCCAAGTGGTTGGATTAAAGTTCCTTTATATCTTCCCCCTTTCTGTTTAAGCTAAAAATCATGCACAGTTTAACTATTACAACACAATCACATATCAATACCATAAACTTAACTGTCCGAATGAATATCCATTAATGAGATGATCTTCATCCCATAATCAAAGTCCTGATCATCTTTTTTAGCAATTGTCCATTTCAACAAGGTTTTCAGTGTGCCAGTCTTATGAAGGATATGCCCTTTTCAGCTGTTAAATTTTCAGTTTCTTAAATTTTCTCCATGTAATAAGAATCAGTTTCCTGTGTTGTTTGCTTTGCTGACTTTCTGCATCTTTCCCTTCCTTGAGTCATGTCTTTTATGAGGAAACTTCTTTTATTCGGTCAGAGCTTTATCAATTTTTATGGAACCCATAGTCTTTTGTCACCTGTGGAAATATAGGCCAAATCTCATCCCCAATATAACACAGTCCCTAACATCCATTCCCATGATAAAACATCTTTAATGTATACAGGTTGATCTAATTTAGGAATCGTTCTCTCTACAGTCCACTCTCTCTTAGCTATTCTTATTTCCCTTTCTGTTTATCAAGGTACAATTAGATCTCTATGAATCCAGTCATAAACTCGAGACTCAGCATTTGTGTTCCATGCCTGGATCTATGAACTGGGATTTTTACCTATTTAAACACAGAAACAATAAAGCCATATTATATAAGATGTCACTATACAGTATCTCCAATACCTACTTTAGTTTTCTCTAGTTGCTCTGTGGGTTGCTGACAGGAAATACTTCTCTCATACTGTCTGATGTTGGGATACAAGCTTACTTCAATATGGACTTTCCCAATTTGAAGGATTATCTTCTAAGGAGTTTCCCATTGGCAAAGAATTCCCTCACCTATCTTTTGCTGATCTGTATTCATTACTGCCGTGCCTTCCCTTACCATACCTTCTACAAATTCCAGAACTCTGAGGTCTTCTGAAGAAGTCTCTAGGAACACCTTGTCTACAATCCCTTTTCAAATGACCTCGTCTCCCACAGTTATCAAATACTTCCCACACATATCAAAATGGACATTTCGATATCTAGGATTTGGGGCCATTGCTTTTCCAGTTACAAATTCATTAGGGTAAATATCAGCAGTAGATCCATTCTGTTTATCCATTGGTACTGATCCATCTTATACAGGTCTAAGAACTTTTTTACGCTCTGCATTTGCATTTTTGAAAGCTAAAGTTTTAATTACTTAATTACTGTCTCACATCTAGATTTGATATTGGCTTGTTTATAGTGGACATTATTCTATATAAGAAACCAGTAAATATTTCTATACGGCTCTGAATAGTCTTTGTGAATGACATAGATCTTTTTTCCTTGTTCCCACCTTATCTGAAGCTCTTAAAGCTACTAAAGTACATTGTATAATAAGAGTCATCAAACTAAATCAGCAATTTACCTTCACCTAACAATTGGTCTTTCACAATATTAACACCTTTAGAGCTATTATAATTTTCCATAATTTTAGCTTCTTGAACACCAGCCCTGATGTCAGCCACTGTAATTGAAAACTAGCTTCAAGTACGGTTTCTGCAAAATCTTTCCAGTCTTGGGGAATAATCCTGTTTTGAGTGTCCCAGTTATTTATCTTCTGTCTCACATAGGGTAAGTGTTTTTCATAAGTTCCTGTTTTCTGTCTTTAGTTTCCAGGTAAATGGGAAAGCTAGTGGAGCTGGTCACTTTCCCTCAATTTCATTAAGAGGTTGTAAGTTCAATGGGCTCTCTATCTTGATTATTAATTTCACTGGGTGAAAGTAATCATTTCCTGTTCTCTTACTTCCTCTGTCTTTTGTCTTTCAAGCCTTTGTACTATTACAGCTATTTTTTTTCTTGTTGCACAGTTCTTTTTTGATTTTTTTTTTTTTTTTTGGTGGGGGAGGAGGAAGTATTTAAAAATTGCAATTGAAAGTATGGAGGGGTCATACTGGTGGACGTAGTGGCAGTAAGTACTATGATGGCTTTTTAAATTAATGTTTCAATTAAGACCCACCCTTGTTCTCAAGGTATCTGCAATGGAGATTCCCATTTTTTCATTCTATTATTATTATCATTGTCGTTATTATCATTTTTTACAATTTATTCAGTTTTTATCCCGGTTGTGGCCCCCTCATTCGTCTCTTCCCAAACCCACCCTTCCTCCCTCTTCTTCCCCTGTGCTCTTCCCCTAGTCCACTGACAGAGGAGGTCTTCCTTCCCTTCTATTTGACCCTAGCCTGGTGGGTCTCATCAGGACTGGTTGCATTGTCTTCCTCTGAGGGCTGACAAGGCTGAACCTCCCCCACGGGGAGGTGATCAGAGAGTCTGCCACTGAGTTCATGCCAGAGAAATTCCCTGCTCCCCTTACTAGAGACCCCACTTGGAGACTGAGTCTCTGAGCTACATCTGAGCTAGGGTTTTAGGTCCTCTCCATGCATTGTCCTTGGTTGTCTTCCAATTTTTTAATGCAGGAAAAATTCTGTCTATATAATTAAAATTGTCTTTTAGTATGGCATAATATGTTGAGCTCCAGATATAACAGGACTGTTTGGACTCACCAGTGGTTTAAAAAAAGACACTGAGACTTATTAATATTTAAAGGCTTAGGCCTATAGTTGGGCAGACTCTCAGCTACCTCATTCAACTATTCTAACACACATCATGACATGTGACGAGATCTTTACCTCTCTGCTCAGCCCTGATATGTTTATTCTTTCCCATATTCTTGACAAATGCCACATGTCTGCTCTCTCTAGCAGGAAGTTCCACTATCCCCTTCTGACTAACCATTGGTCATCAGAGCTTTACTAAAGCCAATCAGATACAATTTTAGATTGCATTAGACAGGTGAAGAAGGCACAAATATTTACAAAACATGAGACAGGTGATGGGTCATATCTTTCTGCCAGTACAGAATCAGCAATTCAATATACAGAGACTTTCGCACAGTGTACCCCGAACATCCCAATTAGAACTGGATTGAGATTATCTGTTTTTTCTATTATCTTTAAACTTTATTTATTCACATGTCTTAATTCAGGTGCATACCACTTGTGTGTAGTTATTGCTATTTTATTGGTCACTGCGCACATTAATTGGCTACCTGTGTTTCTATACGAAATGCTGTCACCCTTTGAAAGACTCCCTTAAGATATTCACTTTTTTCTTCCTGTTTTCATTTTAAGATTATGCTTAAAAGCATTATATTGGACAACGCAGCCACTCCTGATGAGACTTAATTGACTAGGGTCAGAAGGAAGGAAAAGAAGACCTCCCTTATCAGTGGACTTGGGGAGGGACATGCATGCAGAGGCGGGAGGAAGGGAGGGATTGAGACTGGAGGAGGGAGGGAACCATAGGGGAGATACAAAGTGAATAAAGTGTAATTAATAAAGAATTTTTTAAAAAGCATTATATTGTGCTTGTCATTAGAAATTTTAAGGCTTGATATTTTCATGATACAATTCTTTTAGTTTATTTAAAATAGGTAAATGATAGGTGGAAAGTAGATATATAAATTTAAAAGGTTTTAAATATTATTCATTATGATTAATAACTCTCTAAGTTTTAAATAGTTGTGCTTTAGATACATGGTATTATTATTCCTTTTACCATTTGTGCTTTTTGTCTGCATGTAATAAACCCTTGCAGTCCAGTTGTGTAAGTTGCCACATATGTTCTTATTGTTTAGAGTTCTCTCTAAAGTACTAGATTATGCAGCACAGCAGATAATGCACCTGAAAAGCCCTGAGCTCAGTGCCCCAGGGTCCATGTAAGTGCTGGCTGAGCACTATGGCCTGGCTGCAGCTCCATCATGGAGGGAGTAGAAGAAGGGAACTCAGAGCAAGCATAACAAACTAGAATAGACACACTGGCAGGTTCTGGGTGCAAGTCACCGTCCTTGTGTATATAGGTAAGGTGGAGAATGATCCAGGAAGACGCTGAAATTCATTCTCGGACCTTCGCATGCATGAAAAAGTTTAGTACACCCTCTCCATGTATGCACACATACACACAAACAGACACACACACTCACATCACACACATGTAAGAGATCATAGAATATTTTATTCAGCCCAGAGTAATTTCAGCTAAATTATTTTCTTCTGCCTTAACTACTTTTATTTTTTTTCTGTTTTGTCTCTTTTATTTACTCACCCTTTAGCATCTTCTGGAGGTTTTTGTTGTTGTTGTTTCTTTGTTTTGTTTTGCTTTACTTTTGAATTTTTATTGGTCTAAAAAGTATACATCTTGTTTTAATTTTTTAATAGTTTCTTCCAATTTTTAAAACATATTCAAAATATTTTCTTTATTAATAAAATAGTAACAGACAAAACTATTTTATGATATTTTATATTGATGTGCAAATAGCTGCACATTTGTATGTGCTCCATGGACATACTTGTACTTGTGAAAGCCTGAAAAAGGCATCATGTATTTTGGTACTACTGGAGGAACATTCAGACATAGATAGCCAGATGTGGTGGCTGTGAACTAAACCAGGATCATGTGCAAGAGAAGCAAATGCTATTAACTATTATCTATTTCTCCAGCCCTGGAAACTAAGTCTTCTGATACCCGCTGTAGGTAGTAAATCTGATGTCTTAAATATAAAATTTAGCAAACTCAGACCTGGTACATCAAGCTGGCCCCTTCTTAGCACCCTTCTTGATTGCTCTCTTAAATAAGGTCACTTGTTCAGTTCTAACTGCTGGATGGCTATGAAGCTGTGTTTCATTTTATCAAGGTAATAAAACAGCTATAAAATTACTGTTATCTTAAAGAGAAGAAATACCTGGTTTAGGAGGTGAAAAAACATAGTAAAAACTCTCTTACTTTAGAATACCATATTCTATAAATGATGGTTTGTTTATAATTGACATTGCTTATGTTTGCACTGTGGTGTAACCGCTAGAATAAAACTATTTCTATTTTCTCTTTTACAACAAACTCTATGTGAACTTTAATCACAACTCGTTTTCACCTGGGAACAGAGGTTGTGGTCTGGTATATGACAGCCAACTCAAGACTTAGTCTCTTGAAGCTATTGTTTATTTTGCTTAAATAAAATTCCAAATAATGACTTCACATTACAATGAGCCATGCTCAAAATAAATTATATTCCACCAAAAAAATGTAACAAAATTAATTAAGTTGTTCTAGTTTTTTTCTTTCTTTCTTTCTTTATTTTTGATGACTAAGATCTTGAGAACTGAAAATAGTGACTGCAAAGCTTTCTGACTCTCAGGCTTGTACTTGAATTTTGACTGGCTAATGATCAAAAATGGTGAGCAAATGTGGCATACTACATAAGCGAGGCAAAGGAAATCAATGGCTATGAAAGAAAAGTAATTAACCTTGAACAAGTTTCATCGTTTGCCCATTAATGTTAATCATGGAAACTGCTTTCCTCAGAGTCCA
The DNA here is from genome assembly GCF_030254825.1 of Meriones unguiculatus. NCBI lineage: Eukaryota > Metazoa > Chordata > Mammalia > Rodentia > Muridae > Meriones > Meriones unguiculatus. The sequence goes on along the minus strand of NC_083350.1, from coordinate 176,871,616 downwards.
CTATTTACTCAGCAAGTAGTGAGCGTTAGCACTACACTTTATAGTATAGATGGATTTACTAACAAATGCAGTTCTCTGCTTCCCATTATTTTTCATTGACTGAAAGTTAATTGCTAGCAAAAGGAAAGTTGTATTATAAGTATTCTTTATAATATATTTGTTGTACACAAGATACTGTTTCCAGTGATTCATTTACAAAAAATGTAGAATTCTACACCAAATTATTGATATTTTTATTTATAATACCCATTACATAGCCCAATTCCCAAGGAATTCACTACTGGAAAAGTTTAGTCTTTAAAACGCCAGATTCATCTGTTCTAAAAAAATTAAATTTACATAGTTTTATTTAGCTTGAATGGGTATACTTGCCTTCACTATTTTTCAGTTTGCAAGAAAAAAGGTTTAAAAATAATCAAAACAGGAATAATAATTAAATGTGTAAAAATTTTAAAAGGTAATTATAAAAGGGAGTATCTTATTGCACACACACTAAAATTTCTTTCTCTCCAGTCATTTATTGGCAATCAGATTATTTGACTTGATAGGACAAGAATAGGTTGTTTTCATAGGACTTCAAACAAACTAATTTTTGTAAATTAAATTTTTATTTTTATTTATTAATTATAGATTATTCATTTTGTATCCCAGCTGTAGCTTCCTCCTTCATTCCCTCCCAAACCCACCCTTCCTCTCTCATCTCCTCCTATGACCCTCTCCAAGTCCACTGATAAGGGAGGTCCTTCTCCCCTTCCATCTGACCCTATCCTATCAGGTCTCATCAGGACTGGTTGCATTGTCTACCTCTGTGGCCTGGTAAGGCTGCTCCCCCTTCAGGGAGAGGTGATCAAAGAGCCAGCCACTGAGTTCATGTCAGAGAGAGTCCCTGTTCCACTTATTAGGACACCGACTTGGATACTGAGCTGCCATGGGCTACATCTGAGCAGGGGTTCTAGGTAATATCCATGAAATGCCCTTGGTTTGAGTATCAGTCTCACAAAAGACCCCTGAGCCCAGATTTTTTGGTTTTGATACTCTCCCTGTAGAGCTCCTGTCCTCTCCAGGTCTTACTATTCCCCCTTCTTTGATAAGATTCCCTGCAGTCTGGCCAAAGTTTGGTTATGAGTCTCAATCTCTGCTTTGATTCTACTGGGTAGAATCTTTCAGAGGCCCTCGTGGTAGGTCCCTGTCCTGTTTCCTGTTCTCACCTTCTATCCTGTTCGTCTTTCTGAGTGAAGATTGATCCTCTTACCCAGGGTCCTCCTTCTTGCTCAGCTTCTTTTTTTTTTTAATTTTTTATTTAACTTTTATTAATTACATTTATTCCTTTTGTATCCCCCCATAAGCCCATCCCTCCTCCCCTCCTGGCCCCACCCTTCCCCCCTTTCTGCATGCATGCCTCTCCCCAAGTCCACTGATAGGGGAGGTCCTCCTCTCCTTCTTTCTGATTTTTTTTTTTGTTGTTGTTGTTCTTCTCAATGCAATTTATTCAGGAACCTTGAACAATCTTCTAACCCTGGGGAAAGCCAGCCCACAGCTTAAAATAGCCTCTGGGTAGCCAACCCCAGCGTGCCATGTGGGCAATGCAGATAGGTCCACATAAATGGAAGCAAGCCAGATCCTCAGCCTTAGCCAAATGTGGAGTTGTTTGTGACAGAGAGCACTCACCATCGGGAAGGTAGAAGGCGGAAACCAGCTCCATCTTTAAGGCACAGCATTACGCAGCTCTCTACAGTTCCCCCTTTTTGTTTTAGACTCATCAGGCAAGAGTAGAGGTCTGATCTCTGATATTAGAAATAAATTGGGACTTAGTACCAATGTTCATTTAGGTGTCATCCACCCAAAGAGCATCAGACCTGTCTGATACCTTTTTCTCAGAGGCGGTACCTGGGGCATCAACCCGCATGCAATCAGACATGCTCTTCTCTGGGTCAAAAGTGGCTGACCCTGAGTGCAGTGCTTAGCCTCGCATCCTGAGCATAACATTTTAGCTTTTTATGGTAGCCAACCATGCTTGGGGAGAATGTCCTGCTTCAATGGCTGTAAAGGCCTGAATGATCATGGATGCATTATGCTGTTGTGAGACTCTAATCTTGCATATACATCACAGGCAAACCAAGGAGACCAACACCAGAAGGCCTGCTAACACTCCCATGCCCGCCCATTCCTTCAGATGATTCATGGCTGCAGCAATCCATGATGATAATCCTGTGGCTAGTCCCGTGTCCACTCTGGTAGAATTTGCCGTAACAATGGCCACTCTCAGCTGCTCCATCATAGTATCGAATTCTACAGTCCAATTACCTAAAATATAGCTAGGCAATTGTTTAGACAGATTTGCAGCACGGGAAAAATTCTCATATTGTATGCTAGTGACACAAAGTCCAGCATACTTCCATTGACAGCCAAGTTGAGCGATTTGCCATAGGGTATCAATTTGCTCCTGCACGAGGTCAATCCTCTGGTTGAACACCATCAAACCTCCTTTTAGTTGAGCATTAATTCCTTTTTGTACATCTAAAGCATGAGCTACATTGGCTAAAAGATTATTTAGGGTCTGAGCAGTCTGCATAGTATGACTCATGGCTAATGCCGCGGTGGTAGTTCCAACAGCCGCCAATGAGATGGCAGCAACAATGGCGGCTGTAATTCCAAGATCCCTTTTCTGTCTGAAGAGAGTCATAGCGTGAGGGGCATCAACGGGCACAGGCACCCAGCAAGGCATGCGAGTAACCAGGGCATACCTAAATTCACTAGCATTCCAGCATTGGGCAAAAAAGCGAGTATCATTACAATTACTTGGCTCTATCTGGCTAACAATGAATAAAAATGGGGGTTCTTTAAGTGTACAGATTTTAGTATGTTTATCCTATGTTATAAGTCTAATATCCACTTATAAATGAGTATATACCATGTGTTTCTTTCTGCTTCTGGGATACTTCATTCGGGATGATCTTTTCTAGATCCCACCATTTGCTGGCAAATTTCATGATTTCTTTGTTTTTAATTACTGAGTAGTATGCTATTGTGTAAATGTACCACAATTTCTGTATCCATTCCTCAGTTGAGGGGCATCTGGGTTGTTTCCAAGCTCTGGCTATTATGAACATGGTTGAGCAAATTTGTCCTTGTTGTGTACTTGAGCATCTTTTGGATATATGCCTAGGGATGGTATAGCTGGATCTTGGACGAAGAGCTCTTTCTAATTGTCTGAGAAAGCACCAGATTGATTTTCAAAGTGGTTGTACAAGTTTACATTCCCACCAGCAATAAAGGAGGGTTCCCCTTTCTCCACATCCTCTCCAGCATCTATTGTCACCCGAGTTTTGCATCTTAGCCATACTGATCGATGAAATCTCAAGGTTGTTTTGATTTGCATTTCACTGACAACTAAGTACATTGAAAATTTCTTTAAGTGTTTCTCTGCCATTGGATATTCCTCTATTGAGAATTCTCTGTTTAGCTCTGTACTCCATTTTTAATTACTTTTTTAATTATTTTTTTAATTACTTGATTTGTTGCTTCTTTACTTCTTGAGTTCTTTATATATTTTGGATATTATCCTCTGTCAGATATAGGCTTGGTGAAGTTAGTCTGTAGGCTGTTGTTTTGTTCTGATGACAGTGTTTTACAGATGCTTTTCAGTTTCATGAGGTCCCATTTATTGATTGTTGCTCTTAGAGCCTGTGCTGTTGGTGTTCTGTTCAGGAAGTTGTCTCCTGTGCCAATGAGTTCAAGGGTATTCCCCACTTTCTTTTCTAACGGGTTTACTGTGTTTGGTTTTATGTTGAGGTCTTTGATCCACTTGGACTTTAGTTTTGTGCAGGGTGATAAATATGGATCTTTTTGCATTTTTCTAAATTTAGACGTCAGTTAAACCAGCACCATTTGTTGAAGATTCTGTCTCTTTTCCATTTTATGGTTATGGCTTCTTCATCGAAAATCAAGTATCCATAGGTGTGTGGGTTTATTTCTGGGTCTTCTATTGGATTCAATTGATCCACCATTCTGTTTCTCTACCAGTAGCATGCGATTTTTATTACTATTGCTCTGTAATTCAGCTTGTGATCAGGGATGGAGATACCTCCAGAATATCTGTTGTTGTACAGGATTGTTTTGGCAATTCTGGTTTTTTGTTTGTTTGTTTTTCTGTATGAAATTGAGAATTTTTCTTTCAAGATCTGTAAGGAATGGAAACACATTAATTTTTAAGTGTTCTAATTTTAAAACATAACATTAGTGTGTATTAATAGTTTTGAATTTAAATATGATATTTAAGTTCTACAGTCACAAAAATGAGACATTTATATATATATTTTTTTTTCTTAGAGTTTTGCATGATGCTCTGGAATTTGTATAAAATGTGGTGCTGTCCTGAGTTTCACAAGTTTCTTTGTCTATCTGACAAGTGTTGAATCAAAAATATTCTAACATGTTCCTTTTCTCAATAGGCACTTCACCATATAGGCTATTTCTTGAATTATTTAAAACATAGAATAAATCAAGTAATATAAGAGACAAGAATGAATTATACATAGAAATGCAGTTATCCATGAGTTTTTCTGAAAATTGTCAGTATGACCTTCTCTGTATATGGAATTTTCATACCTGAAAAAATTTTTCACTGAATCAAAATGTGTCAGAGATAATAATATGCAAAATTTAGGACAGACTTGAAAATCTCATGAAGTTTCAAAGTTTCATCTCTTGTTTCAAGGAATAATCCAATTTTGTCAAGTTTTCTTCAACCTGGCATGTTCAATATTTTTCATACTGTTATAGACAAATAAATTCCAAATGAATATATAGACAGAGAAATTTTTAAACTGTGATTAAGGCAAATAGTTTTTTTTTCATTTATTAATTTATGAAATTATTTGAGCTATGAAAAAACTTCAGAAAAAATATTGGAATCCTAAACCAGAACAAATTCTAGCTTGTGGATTTGGACACATGATTGTGTGTCCTATCCATGAAGTATTTTGCAATTGTTAGCTACTTGGAAACGAAGAAACAATTCTGCTTAAGAGTGTAGCTGTTTGTGAATCCCACTGTGCTCCAGGAAAAAATTTATATTCAACAGTATTTGGGTGAAGGCTCCAACCCACACTGGTTGGACCTCTCTATTACAGTGAGCTGAGAGGAGTTGTCCTTGGCAATGGGGCTCCACTGTCAGTTTTCAGAAGTTGACCTTCTGTCCCGATGTCAGTCTGGGTTGTTGAGGGATATACCTGGGACCTGCTCTGTCACCACTGGATCCCATGCTCATCTACAAAGGATGGCTAAATCAGACTCCTAGGAGTCTTCACCTAGTTTCTTGGCCTGAGGAGGTCCTTTGCGGGTTACAGAAGGAGCCTAACTAACCCAGACACAATACACTCAACCTATTTTTGTCCTACCTGCAGGATGTGCTGGGACAATGGTAGAAGAGAACTTGTTAGAGTTGTCAACCAAAGCCTGATCTAACTTGATGCTCACTCTGCTAGAAGGAGCTCATGCCCAATGCTGCTTTGATTGCCAGACCTTAGGGGTCAGCGGGGATGGAGGACACCAGAAGAACATGGCCCTGTGAATTAGCTAAGCAGGGCTCAGGTGAGCTCATGGATTGAAAGGACAAGTGGAGGGCCGGACTTTTGTGCATATTATGATTATTTGCTTGTTTTGCAAGGGGAGGGGCAGGGGGGTTGGATATCCCTATTAGGACATGTGTATACCTCTGACTCTTTTGCCTGCTCTCAAGCAGCTTTTCCTCTTATTGTGTTGCCTTTTCCAGTCTGGATATGATGTCCTTTGCCTTGTCTTAGTGTGTTCTGTTTGGAGGTCCTTTTTTTTTTTTTTTTTTTTTTTTTTTTTTTTAAGGCCTGCTCTTCAAAAGTAAAAGGAAAGGGAGGGGTAGTGGATCTGGAGGAGAGAGGCAGTTGGGGAGGATAGGAGGAGTGGATGTAGGAGAAACGGTGGTTGGGATATACTGTACGAGAGGAGACTCTATTTTCAATTAAAAAAAGTATTTGGGCAGCCAATTTCGCCTTGAAGGGGAGTGGCGTGGAGGTGGGGGGGAGGGAGAGAAAGGATACAATGTTGAGTGGCTAGGAAAGAGGAAGTTTTGTGGAATGATTTGGGCAAGGAGGATGAATAAGATTAAAATATATTGTAAAAATCTTTGAAATAACCAATGAAAATTTCAGAAAAATGAAATGCTTGTACTTAATATAAAACTCAGCTATTAAAAGCTAGGCACACAACAAAAAATGTCATGAATAATTTTCCTGTTCATCAGCAGTGTAAGATCAAAGTTTGCTCACTAAATCCTATATAAAATTTGATCCTTGAATGATTACATCTGTTAATGAGGTCAAAACCCATCAGGATCCAATCACCACCCAGGATTGAATCTCTTAGATTGAACCAAACTTTCAAAACATAAGATTATTGGTGAAATACACAATTTATAAATTTAAATTATAGTACCCATAGTACCTTAAATAATTTTGGCATATTACCCAAATAAATAAAAATTAAAGTAACATTTAAATACAATATGAAAGGCAATTATTTACATTTCTATCTTAGTTTTAGTGTTTTAATTGAACATTAAAACATATATCTTATTAAAAACAAGCTGACAAGGGCATCAAGTTTTTGTTTGATTGCAATTATTTTTTAATAAAATTTATATTTTTACATTAATTACATTTTATTCTCTTTGTATCCCAGCTGTAACCCCCTCCCTCATTTCTTCTCAATCCCATCCTCCCTCCCTCATCTCCTCCTTGTCCCTTTCCTAGCCCACTGATAGGGGAGGACCTCTTCCCCTTCCCTATTCCCCTTACTAGTACACCCACTTAGATACTGAGCTGCCATGGGCTACAACTGAGCAGGGGTTCTAGGTTATATCCATGAATGAACCTTGGTTGGAGTATCATTCTCAGAAAAGAAGACCCCTGTACCCAGATATTTTGGCTCTGTTGCTCTCCTTGTGGATTGATTCCATTTATTATAAACATTGTTTTTCTGTAATGCTTTTATCAGTCAAGACAATATGTAGTTACTAGAAACACTTGACTCACAAAACATGGACAAAACAAGTTAGCATTGACCTAGAATCTTGAGAACTACTAGATATGTTTCACAGTGATAGTAGGAGCTATGACCTCTACCAGAGGAGAAAAGTGATCTTCAGTCTTACCCAAATGTGAACCCTTGGAGATACAGTGATGAAATGCTTGGCAAGGTATACCCACTGAAGCAATAATGGCAGTAATGTCAATAAAGTAACCAACTACTTTCTGGTTGAATTTAAGGAAGGTCCATTCCAAACGAGATGGAGCCATATCTGGCACAGTTGTTGCTGCCAAGAATGTATGCTAGAGAAGTCACAGGCCCTATAGGAGTATCAACCACCAGTACTCTGCCAATGAGACAGTATATGAAATTGTCTCCACCGAATTTTCACTATCACATTATTACGTATTTCAAACCTCACCATAAAAGCTTGTTTTTGTTGCAGATCTTGATAACTGCATAGAGTTACAACTGGTCAGGGTTCAGAGAATAGGTGACTGAAGAGTACTTAACTCTAAGTGCTGTGTCTGTTTTACAGTCTCTTCCTCTGAGTGTTTCTTCCTTATTGTGAAAGGGAGAGTTAAAGCCTGTAAGAGGCAATCATGGTGGATGTCTACAAGGAAGCAGTGTTTTATGAGGAGGAAAGTATAGTTGAACATATGAATTCATAGCAATCATTATGGCGTGCATAAGACCTATAAAACCTCATACCAGACAAAAATCTAATCATGGAGGAGAGACATAGTCATGAATTTGTACCCATAACTGAAGAGTCATTAGCAATTGATAACTACCAGGAAATGAAGAATTAACTTTCTTTAAATGTGTGGCCTTTTGTAAATATGACAAGTGCCAGTGATTTCCATATAAAAGTACTGGTATTCGTTGGAGTAAAAGCAAAATGAGTAACCCAAGTTGAATGGTGATGGAATGGGAGTTGTAGCAGGATGTGAGGGACTGAAAACAGTACAACGTGAATGTGAATAGTGTTAAAATAATGCTAATTCAATGGCTCAAGTTTGAAAATTGTTAGAGGTAAGAAAACTGTTTTTTGAAAAAATAAAAAATTAGAAGTAAATAAATGTTCATAAAGCAGTGATTTTTCAGCTTACAAGAAAATTTTCAGAAGAAATCTTTAACAAAGTTTGAAATAATCTATTTAAAATACAAAGGCTAAACTAAATAAAGATTGCATAGCGATAAAAAGCCAAGGGTTTAGAATATAACAATACACCCTAGTCAGAGCTATACGTACAAAGCAAAATTGTGGATAAAAAACTAGTTCTTATTTGTAGATGTCATAATTGATTCATGAACATTCCAAAGGACAATAAGGATTATGTATATATTTGAATAAGTAAGAATGTAAAAATAAATAAGAATGTAAGAAAATAACTAAGATTTAAAAAACACAGAAATTTATTTCAAAGGATTAGTAGCATAGAATTCATTAACAAAAATTAAGAGAGATCTGTAGCTTTTCAGTTTCCTAAATCTTACATCCTCTCACTTTATTACAGCTTAGGTAAAGATTTGACAACTTAAGAAAATTTTCAAAACTAAGAACTTATTTACATTTGACTAAGAAAATTGAGCATGAGATAATTCATAGGGTTGCATGTTCTATGAAATATTAAGTAGCATAAGAGTACAGGTATAATTTGTCATGGGGAGTGCAAACATCTCAAATTTTATATTCATAGTTGCATTCAAATTATAGCATGACAGAAGTGTCACTGCTTTTGTCAGTGTCATAAATGTACAAGTTAAATGACTATACAGAACATGCTCAATTACTGGCCTCCACATGCATTATATTATCTTATATTATGGTAGCCTGTTCTACTTAAATTAATCCTTATGAGGAATAACTCATAGATTAGAACATTGTAAGTCATGACCTGGTGTTTTCCAACAAGGGCAACATCACCTAATATGGTTAAGCAACCAAGAAAGCTGATGACTGCAGGAAAACCCTCCCAGGTACCGGTCTAGAAGTCTGTTTAACCATAGAGCACATCTATAAAGCAACAGTTATTATTTTTTCCCTATACTTTCTATTTCTAAGAGTATATAATTATGGATTCTAAAGAGAATAGCCTAAACTTCCTAAGCCCATAGGACACTTTGCCTTCACTCTAAGCTTACTTCTTGGCACAGCTGTCTTCAAGACAAAAACCGATTATTTCTGTCAGGATGTATTTGTGGCACTGTTCATCAGTTATTAAGACAGCCGAAATATATAGATCATCCATGCTGTGCTCAGTTAACTTTGCACACAGATCCAAGGTGCTGCAGAGAACCATTGATTAGTGTACAGCTGGTTTAATTAAGGCACAACACGGGTAGGGACAGCGCTCCTTCTCGATTCGTTTACACAGGAAGATGCAAAGCTCATTAAAGCAATATTGCCTAAAATATCAATGTCATCTCAGGTATAAGAGACACACAGAAGAATAACAGCCAACAAAACATCTACATAAATGATTTCTATACCCTGGGAAAGCTGTAGTAGGAAACATTTTACAGCTCCATGTGCTTGATTATAATAACCGCCCTAGATCTCTTCATTACAGCAGGCAGCAGTTATTACGAGCTTTAATTTTTTAAACATCACTGCAAGTAGGGTTTCAAGTTTAGAGTTCTGTCTTTTTCATGTTTGCAGGTTGCAATTACAAAATCATAAGGAACATAGTTTTCCAGAAGTTAAAAATGGCATATCACATATAAAATGCTAGGAACTATGGTTTCTACGGTACAGCATGTTATAATCCAGCCAGTCATTTGTACAGACATGCATGCTAAATGGCAATCCCCTGCATAAAATTTGGATGACAAGGCCAAGATAATTTTTTCTTGTTTGGTAATGCCCATGTTTGCAGATAAACATAGTTAAAGAGATAATTGGCACTCTCTATACATTGTTGGGGAAAAAAAGATAAATCCCAAGCTTTCTCCTTGTACTCTGCCTTCTTCACCACTTACCTTTGTAAAATTTTTGCACTCTTACTTTTTACTCATATTTAATTTGTAGAATCACACTTTAAAGATATTCCTTGAATTATTTTACTCTTTGAAGTATCAATGACCTTGGGGACTTCAAGAACAGCAGAATGAATGTACATAATGTGAGATTTTTCTCTCTTGTTTCTTTAATTTTAAAAATTATTTCTGTTAATGTTGAGATTTTAATTACAACATTTTTTCGTCCTCCAAACCTCCTATATATATATCTCCTTTATCTTCCTCAAATTCAGTTTTTTTATTAATTGTTACATACATTTATGCCTGTTTGTGTATATATGTGTATCAAACATATATGAAAATACATATATATATATATTTAGCAATATATATATTCTTAAATACATAGAAACTTCCCTTATGACATATGGGCACTATAATTAAGTGTGAGTTAAAGGGCAAATCTGTAGAATGACAAAAACTACAAACATATCAAAAAAGAGACCACAGGTATACTTCCATTCACAATAGCCTCAAATAAAATAAAATATCTAGGCCTATATCTAATCAAGCTTGTAAATTACCTTTATAATAAGTACTTTAAACTCCTGAAGGACATGAGAGAAATATTAAGACAGTCTCTGTTTGTGTATTAGTATGATTAGTATTGTGAAAATGACCATTTTTACCAAATAGTATTTACAGATGCGATGCAATCATAGAATCCCATCATTTTCATCACAGAAGTAAATATTTTATAAAACCCTTTGAAGATGAGAATATTGACAACTGTCATTGTACAATCATTTTTGTTATGTTTTACTAGCAGTCTTAAGTAGATACAATTGCACTATTTTATACCATAATGATGATCCTGAAGATAACTCAGAAGACTTAGAGTCACTGTTCTGACTCTCATATTTCCAATTTGAAAAGAATATGAGAAACCAATCAATATGAAAAGCCTCCTAAAGGGAGACATTTAGTCTGGGGAAACCACAATCTCTACTTGATGTGGGCACTGCCCAGTGTAATTTAATGACCACATGTATCTCTTGGTGTGCCTTACAGCCAACAAGAACATCTAGGGCAAAGATATTAAGATTTTCCTTCAGTTATACCAAGGAGCTTTTCCAAAATCCAGAAAGTGTAGGAGAAATTGAATTGACCCTCTCTTCACATATAGATAGATGGGAGCCACATGTGGTACTAAGTATCCTTCAACCAGCTTTAAATGTATATATTCAAGCAAACCCACTTACACTCTCACGAATGTACATCAAGTTGTATTTGTGAATAGGGTTAAATTCCTATTAACGTGGGTAGGTAGGTAATGTGTGAATACCCACACCCACGTGAAAGCACTCTTTTCAGGATTTTACATTAGTAGTTCTTACAGTAGGCCTGTAATTCAAACTATAACACTGATGTTTGATGTATTTGCTTTATAAATAAGAACACTAAACACAGACTTCAAGTAAAATAAAAATATAAAGCTCATAAAGGAATCTTGTCATTCAGTTTAATAGCCAAGTGTAAAACCATGTTACCAGGAGCATGATAAGTAAATCTTGCTACCACATTTTGTCCACTTTAGATACCTCACTACATCTCAGCTTTTTGTCATTCATCAAATCCCTACATCCATGGCGCTTACCTAACAGAAATTATGTAATTATTAAATGATCAAATGAATGACAAGAACTAATTGAGGTAGAGTCTAAAAACCTCTCAAAGGACATACATGTCTGGTTTTATATTAATGATAGACAGGCATTTATCATTCAATTATTAGACAAGACTTTTGGAATTGCCTTTTATAAATATATTTTAGAGTAGAATATTCAAATTGTTAATGAAAGACTCAATGAAAACCATAAACCAGAAATTTAATATATAAAGAACTAAGGAAGCTGAAAAGCAACAAACCAAGTAATCCAATTAAAATTGGGGAACAAAGCTAAACAGAGAATTCTTGATAGAAGAATATCGAATGGCAGAGAAACACTTAAAGAAATGCTCAACCTCATTAGCCATTAGGGAAAGGCAAATCAAAACGACCCTGAGATATCACCTTACACCCATCAGAATGGCCAAGATGAAAAACTCAAGTGACAACACATGCTGGAGAGGTTGTGGAGAAAGGGGAACCCTTCTCCATTGCTGGTGGGAATGTAAACTTGTACAACCACTTTGGAAGTCAATCTGGTGCTTACTCAGACAATTAGGAATATTGCTTCCTCAAGACCCAGCTATACCACAAATTTTGGTATATACCCAAAATTTGCTCAAGTACACAACAAGGACATTTGCTCAACCATGTTTGTAGCAGATTTATTCGTAATAGCCAGATCCTGGAAGCGACCCAGTTGTCCATCACCGGAGGAATGGATACAGAAATTGTGGTATTTTTACACAATGGAATACTACTCAGCAATCAAAAATGAGGAAATCATGAAATTTGCAGGCAAAACATGGGATCTAGAAAAGATCATTCTGAGTGAAATATCCCAGAAGGAGAAAGACAAACATGGTATATACTCACTTATATAGACCTATAATATATGATAAAGATAATGAAATCTATAAACCTAAAAAAGATAATCAAGAAAGCGGACACCAGGAAAGATGATCAATCCTCACTTAGAAAGACAAATGAGATGTGCATTGGACATATGACACGAGTCTACTGCAGTAGGCATCTAAAAGACTCTACCAAGCAGCGTTTCAAAACAGATACTAAGACTCATCACCAAACCTTCGGCAGAAGGGAAGTTAGTATGACAGGGAAAGGATAGGAGCCCCACAAGGACCAAACATATCTGGGCACAGGGTTTTTTTCTGAAACTGTTTCTCCAACCAAGGACCATGTATGGATATAACCTAGAACCTTTACTCGGTCGAAGCTTGTGGTAGCTCAATAACCAATTGGTTTCCCATAGAAAGGGGAACAGGGACTATCTCTGACAGGAACTCAATGGCAGGCTCTTTGACTCCCCACCCCCCAAGGGAGGACCAGTTCTGCTAGGCCACAGAGGAGGACTTTGCAGCCAGTCCTGAAGATACCTGATAAAACAGGGCCAGACGAAAGGGGAGGAGGTCCTCCCCAGTTCGTGGACTTGGAAAGGGGCAGGGAGAAGCTGAGGGAGGGAGGGAATGAGGGAGCAGGATACAGCTGGGATACAGTTAATAAAATGTAACTAATAATAATAAACAATAATAAAAAGAAATCATTCTACTAGAAAAAAAAAGAAGTAGCAATGAAAATAATTTTATGGTTGGGGTAAAAAAAAAAGAAATTTAATTTCAGTTTGAAATATGGTGAGCACATTAGGAAGGGATATTATTTTTCTTATAATAAATACACAAATGACTTACATACACTTTTTTTCTGAAATCAGAGACAATTAGTGATTGGTTTAGGTTTTACATTAAAATATATGCTTTTATTTAATATGAAATATTATGTTCCTGTCTGTACTGTATAGCTAACTTAATTAGGCAACCTGGGCATCTGTTTGGCATTAAAGTGTCTCCTACTAACAAAGTGTTTCCTATAAAATCTGGTTTTATACAGTTGGGATAAAAAGTTAATAAACTGTAACTAATATTTTTTAAAAAGCCAGATTTTTAGAAGTTATACAATGTTGTCAAAGGAAATTATTTCTTATTGCCTTGTTTATGCCAATATTATGAATGAGAAGAACACACATATGCAGGATATGGGGAAAAGAAGACAGTAACATTCTCCACAGGTGCAACATCACAAAAATCATAGAAATGCTAACTTTAAAAAGAGAAATAAAGATAAAGAATCCACGTGTAAAAAAAAAAAAAAAAAAAAACAAAAACAAAAACCATTGATCGAACAGTAACTTTGAAGCTGGTAAGAATAAGGAAAGATGTTCTTTACTTAAAATTAAACATTTCTAGGATAAAATACTAAAATCTATAGTCCTAAAGAAGCTAAGCAATAAGGAGGATCTTAGGGAAGAGGCTGAAACCTCACTCAGAAGGGCAAACAGGATAGACATTGGAAGTAGGAGAAGACAAAGGACAGGACAGGAGCCTTCCACAGAGGACCTCTGAAAGACTCTACCCATAAGGGTATCAAAGGAGATACTGATACTCATAGCCAATCTTTGGGCAGAGTGTCAGTTACCTTATGGAAGAAGAGGGAGATAGAAAGACCTGGAGGGGCAAGGAACTCCTCAAGGAGAAACAAAAGAGCCAAAAAAAAAAAAAAAAAAAAAAAACACAAAAAAAAAACAACTGGGCCCAAAGGGCCCTGCAAAAACTGATGCTCCAACCAAGGACTATGAATGGAGAGGACCAAGATCCCATGATCAGAGGAAGCTCATAGGCTCCTCAGTTTTCAAGTGGGTTCCGTAGTAAGCCAGGCAGGGACTGTCTCTGATATGAACTCAGTGGCTGCTTCTTTGATCACTGGTCCCTGGTGGGAGCAGCCTTGTCAGGCCACTGAGGAAGATGATACATTGAGCCCTAATGAGACCTGATAGGCTAGGGCAGACAGAAGGGGAAGAGGACCTCCCCTGTCAGTGGGCTAGGGAAAGGGCCTAGGAGGAGAAGTGGGAGGGTGGGTGTGACTGGAAGGGTATGAGAAAGAAGGCTACAGCCAGGATACAAAACGAATAAATTGTAACAAACAAATAAATAAACAAACAAATAATCATTTCCGGAGGTGGGGGGAACTGCCCACTGGTTAAAATTTTTTCAGCACTCTATCAGTGGTCTAGGGGAAAGTCATAGGAGAATCTGGAGATAGGGATTGGGAGGATTAGTAAGGGAGCCACAGCTAGAATACAAAGGGAATAAATTGTAATAAGTAATTAATAAATAATTAAAAAAAATAGTGAGGAGCAAAATTCAAATTCCACCATCCACATAAATGTAAACTAGTGTTCTGCCTTTTATGCCAGCACTGGGAAAACAGATACAAGGGATCCACAAGGTCAGATGTCTAGACAGTCATACCAGCAAGCGCTGAGTTCACTTGAGAGACAACCTTAATGAGTAAGAACGAGAGCAATCCAGGAAATCCAGGGGGAGTCTGACTAAGAACTTCAAGCATGCGCACCGACACTTAGGTGAACACGTATATATGATTGCCTATCATGCAGGGACATGGACAACAAAAATGGAAAACTGGTAAAAATAAGACAACAAAGTGAGTGACAGGAGGTGTTCGACCACACCTTTAATCCCATTGCTGGGGGGTGAGGGGAAGGTAGGCAGATCTCTGAGTTCCAGGTAACTGTGGTCTACAGAGAGAGTTCCATGACAGCCAGGGCCAAGATCTCTCTGTGAAATTCAGTTTTAGTTTTAATTTTTGTGACCCTATTTTCTTTTTAATTTCGGAAGAATCAATTCCCACGTTTTATAAGCTAGCACATGGAATTTGTAGGAAAGAAAAAGTTTTCTGTCTGTCAAAATCGATGATCTGTAATAGTGTGTTTCTGTTTTATTTAAAGCAACTTCTTTTGGAGCTGAAGTTTATTCATAAAATATGTCCATTAAATTAAAGTTCATTGAGCGATAGTATTCTAAAAAGGCATGCAAGCAGTAATTGCTGTAGTAACACAGTAATTCTGTCATATATATAGCTGTAAATGATGAACTGCTATTGATGTTAAAGATATGGCTGCCAGGAGCTACTGTCATTTCATCAGACCCATGAGAACTAGTGTGGCCCTACCTAATTACTAACCATTTATGAGGCCGTAAGCCTTCTTCAGACTACATTAAATCAACATTTATACCATCATACTATAATGCGTCTGAAAGCTCCAAAATGTTTGATTTTCATTACCAAGTTTATCAGACTGCTGAAGATTGTAACTGTGCCAGGAAATAACCACTTAACAGCATCTACACTAGGGTAGTATTTTTATGCATATGGTGAAGATCTTTCTTTTTCTTCTTCTTCTTTTTTTTTTTTTTTGGAAGTATGCTGCACTTTCAGAGATCAAGGGAAATTATTCCAAAGGGAATGTAATCACAGAGAGTATATTTCATGATATAATCAATAACTAACATTTAAAAAAATTATTTACTTCATTAATTACAGTTTATTCACTTTGTATTTCAACTGTAGTCCCCTGCCTTATCTGCTCCCAATCCCATCCTCCCTCCCTCTTCTCGAGCCATGCCCTTCCCCAGTCTACTGATAGGTCCTCCTCCCCTTCCATTTGATTATATCAGGTCTCATTAGGAGTAACTAACATTTTTGTAGAGTATGTCTTTTCCTCCCAGATATAAGATGGTTAAGTTTTATTTATTTTTATTTTTTTTTACACAAATTCTTTTGTATTAAGTTTTTTCTTTTCTTATTTTATTTTTTTTTCACTCTAGGTTTGATTTTATTTTTTTTTATCAGTTACATTTTATTAATTCTGTATCCCAGCCGTGTCCCGATCCCTCATTCCCTCCCGGTCCCTCCCTCCCTCTCTCATCTCCACCGTGCCCCTTTCCAAGTCCACTGATAGGGGGGACCTCCTCCCCATTCATCTGATCCTGTTTTATCAGGTATCTTCAGGACTGGCTGCAAAGCCCTCCTCTGTGGCCTAACAGGACTGCTCCTCCCTTCAGGGGTGGGGAGACCAAAGAGCCAGTCATTGAGTTCCTGTTAGAAATAGTCCTTGTTCCCCTCACTTTGTGAAACCAATTGGTTACTGAGCTACCACAGGCTACATCTGAGTGGAGGTTCTAGGTTATATCCATACATGGTCCTTGGTTGAATGTCAGTCTCAGAAAAGTTTTAATTCATTAAAGTTCACAGTACAAAAATGCACATTGGCTTGTATTAAAACAATAAGTTATTTTCCACATTTCTGAAGTCTAGAAAGCAAAAGAGTAAAAGAGTAAGGCTCTGTTTCCTGTGACTGACTGCCTATAACTTCATAGTCATGTATCTTAAGAATGCTGCTGCCTTGGTTGACTGAAAAATAGTTCTATGGAATTGCTCACAAGAACATGAATCTTATTCATGATATGTCTGTGCTCGTAATGTAATGGCTCCCAATTACCTCACATTCCAAAATCATTCCTTTGGGACTTATGATTTCAGTATATGGTTATTTGAATACAGAGTAATAAAGACCATCCATTGATAAAGAATTTGTAGTCAAACAGTTTTCAAATTCCATTAAGATGAATTCACATGTCAGTTCTTTCATGATTTATATTCATATCACTTAATTGTTTATACAATAATTATGCACTGCTCTGATTTTAGATGAGGACAGTGAGTCCTACAAAGAAATCACTGAGGAGGATTCTCAAAAGAAGTTAAAGACTAACTCCTCTTTCTTTCATATGATTCCCTTTACTGTGCCCAAAGTTTGGTTATGAGTCTCTGCTTTTATACACTGCTGGGTATAGTCTTTCAGAGGCCTTCTGTGGTAGGCTCCTGTCCTGTTTCTTGTTTTCTCTTTCTTCCAATGTCCATCCCATTTGTCTTTCTAAGTGAGGATTGATCATCTTACCCAGGGTCCTTCTTCTTGTTTAGCTTCTTTTTTTTTTTTTTTTTTTTTTTTTGTTGATGATAATTTTATTATTTTATTTAGAAATTGTTTAATTAGTTCCTTTTTTTTTCAATGCAGTTTATTCAGGAACCTTGAACAATCATCTGACCCTGGGGAAAGCCAGCCCACAGCTTAAATAGCCTCTGGGTAGCCAACCCCAGCGTGCCATGTGGGCAATGCAGATAGGTCCACATACATGGAAGCCAGCCAGATCCTTGGCCTTAGCCAAATGTGGAGTTGTTCATGACAGAGAGTGTTGGGATCAGCAAGCAGGCATTTCTACAGGCAGCCCCTTGGGCCTGGCAGACTGGGCAGGTATCAGGCATTTGGAAAGACACCCAGACCACCTGCTGACCATCTGGAACCACCCTCGCATGCTCTGGATCACCCTATAAGAGAACTGGGGCCCCTCCCCTTGTGCTCTTTCTTCTCTTTCTCTCCTTCCTTCTCTCTTCCTCCCTCTGTCTGTCTGTCTCTCTCTCTCTCCCTCTCTCTGTCCCTCTCTCTATCTCTATCTACCTCCCTTTCTGTAACCCCCCTTTACCTAATAAACCTCCCGCATGGAACCGATCTCGTGGTGTGATCTGTGGACCCACGTGTAACCTCTTTTGTACAATTCCTAACAGAGAGCACTCACCATCGGGAAGGTGGAAGGCAGGAACCAGCTCCATCTTTAAGGCACAGCATTCCGCAGCTCTCTACAGTTCCCCCTTTTTGTTTTAGACGCATCAGGCAAGAGTAGAGGTCTGATCTCTGATATTAGAAATAAATTAGGACTTTGTACTGATGTTCATTTAGGTGTCTTCCAACCAAAGAGCATCAGACCCGCCTTTTTCTCAGAGGCGGGACCTGGGGCATCAACCTGCATGCAATCAGACATGCTCTTCTCTGGGTCCAAAGCGGCTGACCCTGAGTGCAGTGCTTAGCCTCGCATCCTGAGCATAACATTTTAGCTTTTTATGGTAGCCAACCATGCTTGGGGAGACTGTCCTGCTTCAATGGCTGTAAAGGCCTGAATGGTCATGGCTGCATTGTGTACAGATTTTAGTATGTTTATCTTCTCTTATAGGTCTAGTATCCACTTATAAGTGGTTGTATACCATGTGTATCTTTCTGCTTCTGGGATACCTCACTCAGGATGATCTTTTCTAGATCCCACCATTTGCCTGCAAATTCCGTGATTTCTTAGACCTGGACAGGACAAGCGCTCCACAAGGAGAACAACAAAACCAAAATATCTGGGCAAAGGGGACTTTTCTGAGACTGATACTCCAACCAAGCTCCATTCATGGATATAACCTAAAACCCCGGCTCAGATGTAGCTTATGGCAGCTCAGTTTCCAAGTGGGTTCCCTAATAAAGGGAACAGGGACTATCTCTGATATGAACTCAGTGGCTGGCTCTTTGACCACCCCCCATCCCCACCCCAGAGGGAGAAGCAGCCTTGCCAGGCCACAGAGGAGGACATTGCAGCCAGTCCTGATGAGACCTGATAGGCTAGGGTCAGATGGAAGGGGAGGAGATCCTCCCCTATCAGAGGACTTGGAGAGGGACATGGGAGGAGATGAGGGAGGAAGGGTAGGATTGGGAGGGACTGAGGAAGGGAGTTACAGCTGGGATACAAAGTAAATAAAATGTAATTGATGTAAAAAAATAAAAATTTAATTAACAGATAAAATAAAATGACGTGAGGGTGGCCAAATGCAATTGTGTGTTTGCAGACTTTCGCTTTCTTTTCAGCAGTTAAGACATTCCCGTAGAGCTAAGTTTACTAAGATTAATGCTAGATGGAAAAAGAATGCACTTGTACCACTTCTCGTCAATATTTAAATAAAACCGCTGTCCCAGTAGAGCATTAAAAACAGTTAGACATCTCATGTGACAAAACTATACCACTCCTTAGCATATAACCAAAGAACTCCTTATTCTACCCCATAGACACCAGTTCAGTTATGTTCAATGCTGCTATACTCCCAATAGCTATGCAAGTGAAACAAATATTCTTCAGTTGATGAATGGGTAATGAACACCCCGACACATATACACAATGAAATTGTATTCTGTGATTAAAAACATAAGTCATTGAACTTGCAGGTCAATTAATGGAACAAGAAAATATTATATTGAGTAACCAAGACTCAGAAGGAACAATGCAGTATGTTCTCCCCTCCCCCCTGAGGTGTGGCTCCGAGCTTCAGATCTTTCTATGTGAGTCTGTAACCTGGGATAACTGCAGAATGGATGAACTCTAAATGGAGGTTAATATGATGCAAGGAGGAGTATGATACTATGAGGAGGAAACTGTCAAACTGAGATAGAGTTAATTGGGGAAATTCAAGGAAGGTCAATATAAAAAGGTAGAGGAAGGGAAGTAGTAGTGATAAATAATGCTAAATGTGTGTGAGGTAGTCACAGATTGATATTATTTTATTTTATATAACGACCCAGTGTATGTGTGCATGTGTTTATAGAACTCAGAACTCAGGTGAACTTACAGTACTTTGTGGGATAATGTTCCCTGCCTGTGTGACATAACTTATCTAAATACCGAGGAAATCTTTTCAAGTTGTTGAGCAGAAGCGTCTAAGAGACCGCAAAGACAACATTGTAATTGCTCTTTGTTGCCTCCCAGACCTTGAAAGTATTACCTGGTTGCTGAAAACATTACGCGTTTTGGACACAAGACCTGGAGTTTAATTTCTGTCCCATGAATATTTCAATGGAGATAACATAACAGCACAGAGATGAAGAATACATTGTTTCTACTGATTTAGATTCTCATTCAGTCTTAATGAAGTACATTAAAGAATACAAAATAGTTCTGAACTCATCAGGGAGAAGTGATAAATAATGCTAGCAAATCTAGCAAAAAAAAAGATAGTTAATAACATTAACTAATAAGTCCATCCTTATTAGTATTTTTCCAGATCCTGAAAAAGGTATAATGAAATGCTCTTAGTCACTTTTATGAAAACAATGCAGTATATTTTTTTTTAGAAAAACATTTTCTGTGAAGTACAATCCTATGAGAAATTTCTTTAGAAATTTAAAAATACATTTTAATTTTTAGTTTTGTATCTTCTGAAAATAAATTTGCATTTAACTTCATAAGAAGATCTAACTAGTTATACATGTATACATATATATGTAAAAGCACATGTAAAATGTGAATATGTAATACAGACATGTGTGTATATGTGAATGTATATATACATAGGAATATATAAATATGTAATATACACATGTGTATGACTACAAATACATATATGAATGTCTTAATGTAAGATATATATACAGTATATATGTGTGTGTCTATACAAGCCTATATTAACAAATTTATATTCATATTTCTATATTTATCTTAATAAAGTTATGATCTATATTTTGATATTTTTATGATTCTTCTGAGACTACCTTTTCATAAACAAAATTGCATACAAGCTAAACATGGCTTAACATATATTAATAATTTCTAAAAGTGAAGAACCTGATAATTTCAAAGTATAGAAATTACAAGGCATACAATGAAATAAACACATTTGATTTGAACACATGATTTAAACAAACTTGTTCCTTATGTTTTTTATACAATATTTTCCTCATTATGCATGACATTTGGCCAGGCAACAAACTCTTTCTTTTTATTAAATTTACATTGTTAACATTGCCCTTGATTGTAGAGTTTGCCTTTATTATGTTAAAGTTGTTTGGAAGAAATTGTAGATTACTGTTTCTTCATAATAACTCTTGAGTTTTGTGTGTATATGTGTATGTGTGTGTATAAATTTATTAAGAGTGATATGTTGGAAATATATTTTAAACAAAACACTAAGCAATACTACAAGATGACTAATCCAGTATGTATTAGGAATTAACTGTTATGCTAGCATGTGGCTCTTTCCAATAATTGATTAGATTTTTATATTCTTTGAGTATTTTACAGAATCAGCTGAATAGTTTTGGCTGTTCACCTGTGAAATGCAATCTCAAATTGTCTTACACTTAGTATCTCTGTTTTGGACAGACTCCACATGCCCTTAACACAATTCATGTTTTAATTACATAGCAGCATGATTCAAGAACACGAGTTATTCATTGGCAAATAAAAATTACATAGACAACTATGAAATATGAGCTTTTCAGCATATACTTTGGTACTATAATTACATGATTGCACTGGCATACATATTTGATGTTTTTATAAAATAGACTACTAGTAGAAATATTTTAATTAATCATTGAAACTATTTCTTCACAGGATAAAAATATGATACATTCAAAAACTGCAAAGTGATTTTCAACAGTAAGGAAACAACAGTCAATCTAATATGATTTGCTGAATATATTTGCATATTAATATTATTTAAAAGCAATATGTATTTTAAGTTGGTTCATCACTGCTAATTTACATGGAAAAGTTACATTTGCATATATTATAAACTGAGGCTATAATAAACTATTAGATCATACTAAAATATCTAGACTACTAGTTAGTAGTCTAGTTCTGGAGTATATTTTCAAGACTAAAATACTATTTTTATTCTAATCATCAAATGAAATCAACTGATTCATCCTAATAAGTTACATGAAAAAATAATTCTGTCTAGGCATTCTAGTATACAAGGTTTTAGTGTTATATATTTTCCATTAACTAATATGTGAATCAGCTAATGATAAGTGAATCTTTCTTGTACTTTCAGAGTAAAAAAAAAAAAAAACAGCTTTAATTTCTACCTTTTCAACAGCCACTTACCATAATTTATGTTATTTGCAATAGATTGCTCAGAAAGTTTATGTATTGTTAAGGAATTTTAATTCAGTAACATGGCTGCTCTGACAAGGGATCACCTCCAAAGGCATGCTCTGTATTACAGAATAATCTGGCTGGAATACAGTACGATATGTTTGGAATACAAAAATGCTTAGAACACATACCTTTATTCAAAAACAATGAAAGTAAGGTTAGTTTGTAGAAGGAAGCAGCCATATTTGAAAGCAACATTTAATTGAGGGGCAGAAAGAGTGATGAATCAGAAAAAAAAAGATTTGACAAAATGAGTTAGAAATAGTATATGTCCTACTCTCACAAGAACAAGACAAAAAACAGAAGCTACTTAAGAGCTGCCCAGGGACAGAGAAGAGAGATTGTACCAAAAGCTGATTACTGGGACTTTTACAAATTTCTTACATTGATTAATATCCACGATAAAGGGCAACATCAGATCCAGATTTGAGACAGGTCTTAAATGAAACTTCAGCTTTTGTAAGTGCAGGAATTTTTTGTTTGTCTGTTTGCTTCTTGATTTTTGTTTGTTTGTTTTGTTTTTTTTGGCAAGAAGTTATCAGTGACCAGAGACCAAAAGCAAAGTTAAAATTAAATGGTATTGAAATTGAATATTTGGTGGACCCAGGAGTTGATATAACTATAATCCCATGAGAATCTTAATATCCATATTGGCCCCTTCAGAAGTTATCTATAGAGTCTGTAGGGTTGGAACATTATTTCAAGTAAAACATGTAAGACAAATTAATGTGTGGGAACAGAGGGTTAAACAGGAAAATTAAAGCCTTTTGGGGCAGATGTAGTAAAAAACCAATGGAAAAGAGGTCTACTACAGAGCAATAGTAATAAAAACAGCATGGTATTGGCATTGAAGTAGAAAGGTGGATCAATGGAACCAAATAAAAGAACCCAGAATTGATTTTAAATAAAGAAACCAAAACCATTCAATTGAAAAAAATACAGCATTTTCAACAAAGGTGCTGGTCCAACTGGATGTCTACATGTAGAAAAATGAAAAGAAATCCATATTTATCAGCCTGCACAAAACTAAAGTACAAGTGGATCAAAGACCTCAACATAAAAGCAGATACATTAAATTGGTTAAAAGAAAAAGTGGGGAAGAACCTGGAACTCATTGGCACAGGAGACAACTTCCTGAACAGAGCACCAACAGCACAGGCTCTAAGAGCAACAATCAATAAATGGGAACTAATGAAACTGAAAAGCTTCTGTAAAGCCAAAGATACTGTTGTCAGAACAAAACGACAGCCTACAGACTGGGAAAGGATCTTCACCAACCCTATATCTGACAGAGAGCTGATGTCCAGAATATATAAAGAACAAAATAAATTGAAAAGCAATACATCAAACAATCCAATTAAAAAATGAGATAAAGAGCTAAACAGAGAATTCTCTGTAGAAGAACATAGAATGGCAGAGAAAAACCTAAAGAGATGCTCAACATCCTCAGCCATCAGAAAAATGCAAATCAAAACGACCCTGAGATTTCACCTTATACCCATCAGAAGGTTAAAAACTCAAGTGACAGCACATGCTGGAGAGGTTGTGGAGAATTGCTGGTGGGAATATCAACTTGTACAACCACTGTGAAAATCAATTTTTTGCTTTCTCAGACAATTAGGAATAGCTCTTCCTCAAAATCCAGCTATACCACTCCTAGGCACATATCCAAAAGAAGCTCAAGTACACAACAAGGACATTTGTTCAACCATGTTTGTAGCAGCTTTATTCATAATAGCCAGAACCTGGAAACAACCCAGATGCCTCTCAACGGAGGAATGGATATGGAAATTGTGATGCATTTACACAATGGAATACTACTCAGCAATTAAAAACAAGGAAATCATGAAATTTGCAGGTAAATGGTGGGATCTAGAAAAGATCCTGACTGAGGTATCCTAGGAGCAGAAAGACACACACGGGATATACTCACTTATATAGACCTATAAGATAGGATAAACATACTGAAATCTATACACCTAAAGAAGATAAACAAGAAGGAAGACCCGGGGTAAGAGGGTCAATCAGCACTTAGAAAGACGAATGGAATGGACATGGGAAAGAGGAGAAAACAAATAACAGGACAAAAGCCTACTGCAGAGGACCTCTGAAAGACTCTACCTAGCAGTGTTTCAAAGCAGATGATGAGATTCATAACCAAACCTTAGGCAGAGTGCAGGGAATCATACTATAAAAAGGGGAGTTAATATGACTGGGAGAGAACAGGAGCAAAGGACAAAATATATCAGGGCACGGGGCCCTTTATGAGACTGTTTCTCCAACCAAGGACCATGTATGGATATAGCCTAAAATCCCTGCTCAGATGTAGCCCATGGTAGCTCAGTAACCAAGTGGGTACCCTAGTAAGGAGAACAGGAACTATTTCTGACATGAACTCAATGACTGGCTCCTTTACCTCCTCAAACACCCCCGAGGGAGGAACAGTCTTGATAGGCCACAGAGGAGGACATGGCAACCAGTTCTGAAGATACCTGATAAGCTAGGATCAGATAGAAGGGGAGGAGGACCTCCCCTAGAAGTGGTCTTGGAAAGGGGCAGGGAGGAGATGAGGGAGGGATGGTGGGGTTGGGAGGGAATGAGAGAGGGGGCTATGGCTGCAATACAAAGTAAATAACCTGTGATTAATATAAAAAAATAAAAATTAGTATATAAAAAAGAGGTCTACCACAATAATAGAGAGTTCAGATTTCTACTGCAATTTCAGACAACAGACACCTATTTTAACTGAAATCTTATGTAATATTGCTCTTGATTGTTTTTGTATTTAAATTGCTAAGAAGTCTGGCTCACTGACATGGAGCTGGGCATGGAATGTGAACGCCAAAGTGTCTAGTTTAAAAGGTGAAAATTGCTAGTTCTTGATATACATGGATTCATAAAGATCTAATTGTATCTTGATAAACTGAAAGGAAGAATAAGATTAGATTAAAGACACTGGATTGTAGGAAAAAAACCTGCTGAATTACAGCAATTTGTATACTTTAAATATGTATACTTTAAACATCATAATGGAATTCACCGAATGTGTTATATTGGGGAAGAGGTTTTGCCTGTATTTCCACAAGTGATTAAAGAATGTGGGTTCCATCAAAATTGATAAAAATCTGATCTGAATAAGAGAAGCTTCCACATGAAAGTTAAGACTCAAGGATGACACAAAAACTCATCAGTGCTCATGGGGACAGATCAAAAAACTGGTTGAAAAAGGACAGACTGGCAAAGTCTGGAAGTCCTTGATGGTGAAATGGACATTTGCTGAAGGACAGATAATCAGGACTACAGTAATGAAGGAGCATTCTGTCAATGGATCTTCATAATGACAAATGACTCTTAACATTTATGAGATTGATAATTATTTGTTATAATAGTTAAACTGAAATTTTTGGCTTAAGCAGAAAAGTGAAGATGATAGTTGCAATGAATACAGTAACTATCAAAAGTCTATTGGTAAAATATAATAAATTTGAGCTAAACAAAAACTAGACAACAATCAAATATAGAAAAATTAGTTCATATATGCTGTAAGTTACATAATTTTAGTTGTTACCCTTCCTGTAAGAGTATATGATTAGAATCGATTGGTTGTGGTAAATTATAGTTATTTTGTTTTGTTTTGTTTTGTTTTGTTTTGTTTTCAATGCAGTTTATTCAGGAACATTGAACAATGCTTGGACCCCGGGGAAAGCCAGCCCATAGCTTAAATAGCCTCTGGGTAGCCAACCCAGGCGTGCCACGGGGGCAATGCAGATAGGTCCACATACATGGAAGCAAGCCAGATCCTCAGCCTTAGCCAAATGTGGAGTTGTTCGTGACAGAGAGCACTCACCATCGGGAAGGTGGAAGGCGGAAACCAGCTCCATCTTTAAGGCATAGCATTCCGCAGCTCTCTACAGTTCCCCCTTTTTGTTTTAGATGCCCCAGGTCCCGCCTCTGAGAAATTATAGTTATTATTTTAATAAGTGATCAAAAGGATCTTTTTAAAAATATTTATTTATATTTTATTTATTACAATTTATTCACTTTGTATCCCAGCTATAGCCCCCTCCCTCTGTGTTCTCCCATTCTTCTCCTTTTTTCCTCCCATGCCCCTCTTCCAGTCCACTGATAGAAAAGGTCCTCCTTCCCTTCTCTCTGACCCTAGGCTATCTGGTCTCATCAGGACTGGCTGCACTGTCTCCTCTGTGGCCTGGAAAGGCTGCACCACCCAGAAGGAGGTGATCGAAGAGCCAGCCACTGAATTCATGTCAGAGACAACCCCTGTTCCTCTTACTAGGGAATCCACTTGGACACTGAGCTGCCATAGGGTACATCTGAGCAGGATTCTTAGGGTATCTCTCTGCATGGGCCTTGGTTGGAGTATCAGTCTCTGCAAAGACCCCAGATCTTTTGGTTCTGTTGGTCTCCTTGTGGATCTTGGAAGAAACAAATCACAGAAAAGTAGATTTACTTGCTTTTCTCTCTATTATTTGCAAACTTTAAAGCTCTGAGATACATTTCAGCAGTTTTGATTTAAGGTTTTCTTTGTTTACAGAGGTTTCAGTGGTTCCTGGTTCAGATGGCACTGGTTGATTTCATGTATTTAATGACAAATCCAGCATGATCATATTGGAAAATCATTTCTGAATGTTTTAGGAAACCTTAAAGTTTACGGATAAAGGGATTACAAATAATAAATGAGTTTCAGCATACTATTTCTCTGTTCTGAGCACACTTTCTCCATTAGTAACAGCTGATTCAGTATTATTCATTGATATGAAGCAATTATACTTTGATTTTAAAATAAAGTTAATGTTTTACCTCAGGCCTCATCTGTATTTATTATTATCTTGTTTTTGTAACTTTTAAAATGACTACTAATGTCAATGACTGTTCTTAGCTCTTTTGGTCTTATTGGCTAGATGTTTCAATTCCTTCTTTAGAATAAGCTAAAATGATATAATTAAAAATAGAAAGTTCTTGATTCTCTCTCTTCCTTTGTGTGTGTGTGTGTGTGTATGTCAGTTATACTTTGATATAATTATAGTTGAGTTGATATTTATGCATATACATTTATATTTGTTTCACAAAAATTCTAAAACCAAATATTTTTCTATATGTATAATTTTGGATCAACAGAAATATTTTAAAGACAATATTTATAAATCACATCATGTAAAAATACCATATGTGATTCCTTAAAATGAGAAAAAAATGACAAATGGAAGTAAATGACACTAAATGGACACTCAGCATTCAGTTCCTTTCATCCTGGATAATGTAGCTGTTCAGAACCAAAGCAAAACACAGCAAGAAAATATGAGGTATTTTTGAATTCAGTAATTTTCTATCACCATGGGACTTTCTAATGGCTCTTGACATTATATCTGAAAGTTCTAAATATCATTGTGGCTGAATCTTTTATGAACTATCCAGTCTGTTGGAAGCAGAGACAAATGAGGCCATCAACCCATAAATGATTTCTATTCCACATGGTGATTTAAAAATGAATTTCAGCTTACATTTGAGGATCTGAATAAAGAAACACTTTTCTCCACAGATTCCTCGCATCAACATGGACAGTCAATAATGTGCTGCTGCATTTGAGAAATGCTTCAAATTACCCAAGATGTAGAACTTGGCAAGAAAGAAAGTTGAAATAACTTTATAAGAGTGGGGATCATTTTAAATAATTTTGTTTGGTAAAAGCAATAGGAACTTAGAGATGTAGTTTATGATAATTTAGGGAAAATATCTACAAAATGTTTTAATTTTTACTAGCCAACTATAGCTTCAAAACTTTGTTTTGGAATATGGCGACATTCTTCATTATGTTCTCCAATATCTGACACTGACATATTGTTAGTTTTTATAATTTAAATGACTACAGATTTCAATTTTGTGGCAGTTGGAAAACCGTTTATGTGAGATGATGATATAAGAATTCACATAATTCCACCTTACTGCTACCTCCCATTATGATCATTGATTTTCCTGCACTCAGTACAGGATGGCTTTTATCATTGCCAAGTTACTAATTTTTATGCTCTTTCTTACTGCCAAGTCTTCTATAGTTTCTCTGGGTCAATTTTAAATGTTATAAAAAAGTGACATTTACCTCATTGTGGTTATGCACATTGTGATTTTCACCTCAACTAGAATTCTGGATTTACCTTTTGTTTCTCCTGTGGATAATACATAACTCTCTTGGAAGATTATTTTTCTTGTATTATGATTTTTCCTTCTTACTTTCAGCAGTTATAACTTACGATAACTTTCTAACCACCAGGTCCCATTTTAAATAATAATTTTTATTTTAATTATTGATGTGTTTAAAATTTTCCATAAGTTTAGTTGAGTTTCAATAAAAGCATTTATATTCTTTCAAATACCCCACTTTATTGTCAATACACATTGATCATTTTCCCAGTAAATTAATATATACTGTAAGTTTAAATGTTGAAATTTGCCAATTAAGTACTTTCTAGATGTAATTGTAATATATATTCAAGCAATTATTTATAACTTATTACATAAAATAAGCAATATGCTAGAGAGAGTCAAACATTCCTCCAAAACATCCTATGAAAATCAAAGCTCCCTCTTTATAACTTTAAAAATAAATTTCTGAAAATTTATATTCTCTTAGAGTATCAGGCACATTTATTCCTGCTACCACAAAAATAAAATAAAATAAAAATAAAAATAATAAAAGCAACTTACAAAAGGGAAACATTTGACTCATAGTTTGAGGTTGTGTCCATGTCAGAAAAGTCAAAATGGCAAGCATTTACCATGTTGATTCCTCAGTCAGGACACAGAGAGAGGTGAAACCAATGCTTAGGTCACTCTTTCCTCTTTATTCAGATCAGGATGACATAACCTGAATAGTGTTGTCTACATTTAGATGAGTCTGTCCACTTCAGTTCATATAGTCTAGAAAGTTTCTCATAGGCATTACCAGGGGTCTCTTTCCATGGCACGTCTCAGAATTTGGAACTAACATTCAAATTTACTCTCATAACCTCATAGACTTCACTTCTGCCTTCCAATTCTTCAAACCTTCATTATTTGAAGACAGCATCGGTGAGATACTATAGAGCTAAATTTGTAAAAGTTCACATTTGAGGAAAGCTGTATTTTATGATCTTCAGCTCCTCACCTAGATACGTACTTTTAACATGCAAATATTACCCCAGAACATGAACATCTTCAGTCACGTATCAGATATATTTTAGATTTAATTTTTTTATGAAAATTATTTTTAAATTTATTTATTTTTTATTAATTAAAGTTTACTCACTTTGTATCCCAGCTGTAGCCCCTTCCCTCATCCCCTACAAATGCCACCCTCCTTCCTTCATTTCCAAGCTTGCCCCTCCCTAAATCCATTTTAGGGGAAGAACTTCTCCCCATCCCCTAAACCCTATCCTATCAAGTCTCATCTGGACTGGCTGCATTGTCTTCCTCTGTGGCCTGGTAAGGCTGCTCCCCCCTTAGAGGGAGGTGATCAAAGAGCAGGCCAATCAGTTCATATCAGAGACAGTCTCTGTTCCCATTATTAGTTAACCCACTAAGACACTGAAGTGCCTGGGCTACATCTGAGCAGGGGTTCTAGGTTATCTTCATGCATGGTCTTTGGTTGGAGAATCAGTCTCAGAAAAAGGCCCATGTGCCCAGAATTTTTTGTTCTGTTGCTCTCCTTGTGGAGTTCCAGTCCCCTCTGGGTCTATCTCCCCCTTCTTTCATAAGATTCCCTGCACTCTGCCCCAAGTTTGGCTATGAGCCTCAACACCTCAACATCTGCCTTGATACCCTGCTAGGTAGAGTCTCTCAGAGGCCCTCTGTGTAGGCTCCTGTCCTGTTCCCTGTTTTCTTCCTCTTCCACTGTCCATCCCAGTTATATTTCTGACTAAGGATTTACCATCTTACCCAGGGTCCTCCTTCCTACTTAGCTTCATTAGGTGTACAGATTTTAGTATGTTTAGCCTGTATTATATGTCTAATATCCACTTTTAAATGAGTATATACCATGTGTGTCTTTCTGCTTCTGGGATACTTCAATCAACACAATTCTTTACAGACCTGGAAAAAACGATTCTAAATTTCAAATGGAAAAACAAAAACAATCAAGAAAAATCCAGAATTGCTAAATAAATCTTGTACAACAACAGATTTTCTGGAGGTATCTCCATCCCTGATCTCAAATTGTACTATAGAGCAATAGTAACAAAAACTGCATGGTATGGGCATAAAAACAGAATGGTGGATCAATAGATTTGAATAGAAAAACCCAGAAAGAAACCCACACACCTACGGATATATGATTTTTGACAATGAAGCCGAAACCATTCAATGGAAAAAAGACAGCATCTTCAACAAATAGTACTGGTCCAACTGGATGTCTACATGTAGAAAAATGCAAAAAGATCCATATTTATTATCCTTCACAAAACTAAAGTCCATGTGGATTAAAGATTTCAACATAAAACCAGACACACTACATCTCTTAGAAGTAAAAGTTGGAAAGAGCATTGAACTCATTTACAGGAGACAACTTCCTGAACAGAACAGTAGCAGCACATACTCTAAGATCAACAATTAATATATGGGACCTCATGAAACAGAAGAGCCTTTGTGAAACAATGAACACTGTCATCAGAACAAAACGACAACCTAAAGACTGGGAAAGGAACTTTACCAGCCCTATATCTGACAGAGAGCTAATATCCAGAATATATAAAAAACTAAAGAAGTTAAAAAACAACAAATCCTGTCAGAAATAGTCCCTGTTCCCCTTACTATGGGAAACCAATTGGTTACTGAGCTGCCATGTGATACATCCGAGCAGAGGTTCTAGGTTATAACCATACATGATCCTTGGTGGAGTGTCAGTCTCAGAAAAGACCCCTGTGCGCAGACTATTTCTGACAGGAACTCAATGGCAGGCTCTTTGACCTTCCCCCACCCCCAAGGGAGGAGCAGTCCTACTAGGCCACAGAGGAGGACTTTGCAGCCAGTCCTGAAGATTCGTGATAAAACAGGGTCAGATGAAAGGGAAGAAGGTCCTCCCCAATCAGTGGACATGGAAAGGGGCAGGGAGGAGATGAAAGAGGGAGGAAGGGATTGGGAGGGAATGAGGGAGCAGGATACAGCTGGGATGCAGAGTTAATAAAATGTAACTAATAATAAAAAATATTTAATTAAAAAAAACAAATCACGTAATCCAGTTAAAAAATGGAGTACAGAGCTAAACAGAGAATTCCTAATAGAGAAATATCCAATGGCAGAGAAATGTTCAACGTCCTTAGTCATCAGGGAAATGCAAATCAAAACGACTCTGGGATTTCACCTTACAATTATCAGAATGGCTAAGATCTAAAACTCAAGTGACAACAACGTGCTGGGGAGGATGTGGAGAAAGGGGAACCCTCTTCCATTGCTGATGGGAATGTAAACTTATACAACCACCTTGGAAATCAATCTGGCGCTTTCTCAGACAATTAGGAATAGCACTTCCTCTAGATCCAGCTATACCACTCCTAGGCATATAATAAAAAATATGCTCAAGTATACAACAAAGACATTTGCTCAACCATGGTTGTAGCTGCTTTATTCTTAATAGCCAGAAGCTGGAATCAACCCAGATGCCCCTCAATGAAGGAATGGATACAGAAATTGTGGTACATTTACACAATGGAATACTACTCAGCAATTAAAACAAGGGAACATGAAATTTGCAGGCAAATGGTGAGAACTAGAAAAATATTTTATAATATTCATTGCAATTTATTCACTTTGTATCCTAGCTTTGGTCCCCTCCCTCATCTCCTCCCAGTCCCACCCTCCCTATCTGTTCTCCTCCTATGCCCATCCCCTAGTCCACTGATAGGGGAGGTTTTCCTCTCCTTCTATTTGATCCTACTCTATCAGGTCTCAATAGGGCTGGCTTCATTTTCTTCCTCCATGGCCTGGCAAGTTGGCACCCTCCCAGGGAAATGTGCTAAGAGAGCCTAGCCTATTGCTGAATTCATGCCAGAGAAAGCCCAGGCTCCTCCTACTAGGGAACACACTTGGAGACTAAAGGTATGGGCTACATCTGAGCAGGGGTTTTAGATCCTCTATATTTTAATCTCCAACCAATCCCTAGAATTTTAACTCCTTTCTTCTTTACACAAAATTCCAATATTAAGAGTTTCTCACTACATTGAATATAATTATTATACTATCTTGATTTCCAAATTAAGAATTTTTTATTCTATATTTTCTGATTATTTTTCTTAGTATTCTATTTTTCCTTTTTTAAATTTTATTAATTACACTTTATTCACTTTCTATCCCCCCATAAAACCCCCCCTCCTCCCCTCCCAATCCCACCTTCCCTCCCCCTTCTTCATGCCTGCCCTTCCCCAAGTCCACTGATAGGGGAGATCCTCCTCTCTTTCCTTCTGATATTAGACTATCAGATCTCATCAGAAGTGGCTGCATTGTCATCCTCTGTGGCCTGGTAAGGCTGCTCCCCCCTCAGGGGGAGGTGATCAAAGAGCAGGCCAACCAGTTTATGTCAGAGGCACTATGGAAGCTACTTGGACAATGAACTGCCATGGGCTACATCTATGCAGGAGTTCTAGGTTATCTCCATGCATGGTACTTGGTTGGATTATGAGTCTCTGGAAAGACTCCTGTGTTCAGACTGTGTCTCCAGAAGCTCTTTAGAGTTGTTTCCAGGAGCTGAGTCAAGGTGGAGACAGGAGTCAGACTTGGTGTGTGCTAAGGGCACAGTTATTATTTGAGGGCACAGCAATGTCTCCCACGCTAGCTAGGAAAGGAGCTTAGCAGCATAGTATTCTATTTTTAAATATACATATATTTTATTGTATTAATTTTTTCTTTCTTTAATTTTTTATTTATTACAGTTTATTCACTTTGAATCCCAGCTGTAGCCCCCTTCCTCGTCCTCTTCCAATCCCACCCTCCCTCTCTCTTTTCCTCCCTTTCCCCTTCCCTACTCCAAAGATAGGGGAGGTCCTCCTCCCCTTCCATCTGACCCTAGCCTATCAGGTCTTATCAGGACTGGTTGCATTGTCTTCCTCTATGGAGTCAGGTAAGGCTGTTCCCCCCTCAGCAGGAGGTGATCAAAGAGCCAGCCACTGAGTTCATGTCAGAGACAATCCCTGTTTCCCGTACTAGAGTACCCACTTGGACAGTGAGCTGCTTTGAGCTACATCTGAGCAGAGGTTCTATGTTATCTCCATGAATGGTTCTTGGTTGGATTATCATCCTCAGAGGAGACACCTGGGCCCAGATTGTTTGCTTCTGTTGCTCTCCCTGTGGAGCTCCAGTCCCCTCCAGGTCTTTCTATCTTCCTTTTCTTTCATAAGATTCCCTGCACTCTGCTGAAAGTTTGGCTATGAGTCTCAGCATCTGCTTTAATACTCTGCAGGGTAGCATCTGTCAGATGCCTTATGTGGTAGGCCCTGTCTTGTTCCTTGTTTCACCATCTTCTGATTTCTATCCTCTGCCTTTCTGGATGAGGATTGAGCATCTTACCCAGTGTCCTTTTTCCTTAGCCTCTCTTAGGTGTACAGATTTTAGTATGATTATCCTATATTATATGTTTAATACCACTTTTAAGTGAGTATATACCTTTTGTGTCTTTCTGCTTCTTGGATACCTCACTAAAGATGATCTTTTCTAGTTCCCACCATTTGCTTGAAAATTTTATGATTTACTTGTTTTTAATTGCTGAATAGTATTCCATTGTATTAAATGTACCACAGTTTCTGTATCCATTCTTCAATTGAGGGGTATCTGTTTTATTGCTGTTGTTGTTTTTGTTTTTTCAGATTCTGCTTTTATGAATAAAGATGTTCTGAACTTAGCTGTACAGATGTCCTTGTTTTATTCTTTAGCATATTTTGGATATATGCCTAGGAGTTGTACAGCTGGATCTTGGGGTGGCACTATTCCTGATTTTCTGAGAAAGTGCCTAATTGATTTCCAAAGTGGTTGTACAAATTTACGTTCCCACCAGCAATGGAGAGGGGTTTGCTTCTCTCCACATCCTCTCCAGCATGTGTTGTCACTTGAGTTTTTGGTCTTAGCCATTCTGATGGGTGTAAGGTGAAATTTCAGGATCATTTTGATTTGCATTTCCCTGATGACTAAGGGTTTTGAGCATTCCTCTAAGTGTATATTCTCCACATAATTATTTAATAATGATTACTTTTAGCCTCTGTTATACTTCAATATTATCAGGAGGTTGCCTTTGTTTTAAGTTGAATATTTGCTTATTCAAAACATAATCATTTAACTAAAACTGTTAAATATGTAGTAAAGCAGTCTACATTTTAGAAAACTTAGCTGCATCTTAATCTACTAGAAAGGTTTTATTCCCTTAAGTATCTATGTATCTTTGGCTTATTTATTCATTTATTCATTTATTTATTTATAGGAGAAAAAATTCCCCCAAAACAAAAAATCAAAGGACTTTAGTTTTATGTTTAAGACTCAGTTTGATATGAATATAATTTAGAAGAAGTCAAATGATTCTTGACTTTCAATTACAATGAGATAATGAATGCCTAAAACACTATGGTAAACAAACAAAATTTTTAATTATTAAAGAAGAAAATGTACTTTGCTTTTTACTTTTATATCATATTTGAATCTCTCTCAAGCGAGCGTGTGTGTGTGTGTGTGTGTGTGTGTGTGTGTGTACAAATCAGGGACTAGTTGTGAAAGTGCCTTTTCTCCTTCCATTATGTGTGTCTTGAGGATTAACTCAGGTCACCAGGCTTATTGGTGAATGTCTTTATGCACTGAGTAACCGTTCTAAGCTGCCATGTGTTCTTTAATTTCACGTTCCAAAATTATAAGTCTGAAAGGCTTGTTTGAAGTCGTTAATCAGTTTAAATTGGTACACCATAATGATAACATTAGATTTATTTTGGGCCCTTTAAAATATCACATTAAGTAATTTTTACTACACTAATCCTGTTCTTATAACTTGATTTTGGAAATTGACTTATTTTAGTACTCTTCAGGAATTCCCTAGTTCAGGATGATTATGTTAACCTTTGTATGTTAAATGTTTCCCAGTGGATCGCATATCAAAACCCCTTTCACTAGTGATGGGCAGACTGAGGATGTGGAGCTTATTTCAAGGAACTAGCATCACGGAAGCAGTAGCTCTAGAGAGGTTAACTGTTGTCCCCTTGCCCTCTTTTTCTCTCGTTTTCTGGTAGTTGTTGAGAAAAAAAAATTGCTTATTCCACACCCTTCAAAAAGTTGCTCAGCCTCACCAGGGACCTACAGTGATGAGGAAATTGATCAGAATTGATACTTCTGAAAATGAGAGCAATTGTTTCATTTTTATCACTCATGTTCCTTATCTTGAGCACTTTGTCATAGTAACAGAAACATTATTCATATCTAACAGTCCCTGGAAGTCTAACACATTTTTGAACATTGTAAGCAGGTCTTGTAGTAGTTTTTCTTGTTTTCTAAGTGCATTAAATATGAATTTTATAAATTGTGTGAAAATATACAAGTGTTCATAACTATAATGCTCCAAAGTGGTTCAAAATTCTCAAAGTATTATGAAGAATTGGAATAAGATATGCATCATAAATCGACAGGAAAACATTTCTGTATGATAGAAATATATAAGTAATGTATATATATATTATTTTCTTGCTACTATTTCTTTTTTGTTTCATTAATTCAATTATTTTTTATTTGACAGTAGAAGGATGTATGTGTATGGGTTTTGCCGGTCTGGCACACATGCGGAA
Source organism: Meriones unguiculatus (assembly GCF_030254825.1). Taxonomy (NCBI): domain Eukaryota; kingdom Metazoa; phylum Chordata; class Mammalia; order Rodentia; family Muridae; genus Meriones; species Meriones unguiculatus. Next base: position 176,835,449 of record NC_083350.1, on the reverse strand, counting down.
GTCAGAAGATAATTTCTGAAAAAGTTTTCTCCTTCTCAGAGATGGATTCTGGTTCTAGAAATCAATTCATCATTCTTGGCAGGGAACAGTTTTCCCCACTGAGCCCTCTTGCTGACTCCATTATTACATATGCTTAAGCTCTAAATTTTATTTCTAATTCCTTTTGATTCATATAAGAAAGGCAGAATGTATATTGTTTTGTTTATTTATTTACTTGGTGGATGTAGTTTGGCATAGTAGCAAAATTAAAGAATGAATTTTATTACAGTAGTGATTTTGAAAGTATGATAACTCTAATCACAGATATTTTATTACTGAAATTAAGTAGAAAATAACATAATTGTAAGTATTTCTTATTAAGGAGTTACAAAATACCTTTTTTAAGTAATAAAACACTACTTTTAGTTATTGTATGTTTCTTAAGTGTTTCTCATAAGCACATGCATTTTGATAATTATGCAATATTTATTTGAAATCACCACTGAAATATGACAACATCTACACATGGGTTGATGATTAACATTAAAACAAGTGTATGATATATTTCTTAAAAACTTATAATATCATGTTTTGGTATTTTTGCAAAGCTAGGATCTGAGGTAATAAAATTGGGATCAAAAAAGTCAGTTCTGAGGTCATTAAGAATGTACTCAAGGTCCAAGAAAATTTTAGATACTTAAGAATAAACCAAAGCTGGAGACTTGGGCTTTTAAGACTCATTAAGTATTTATCGGGTATTAAACAAAAGCTTTTGGCAATATTATTTGCTGCAAAGAACCCTGCTTCAGTGCCTCTATACAAAAATATCTTTGCAGATTTGATTGATTTATTTAAGGTGACTTTGTTTTGTTTAGGAAAAGTAGTAACATAATTTTGCTGTCTAAGCTGTTTTATTTATTTATTTATTTGAAGATGAAGTTACATTGTGTATTTAAGTACTGGCAAATATACAAAGAAACACAGAGGACAGGATATAGCTTTAAAAACCATTATCTTGTAGTACTTTTCTTCTATTCAAGTTGTAATAATGTGTTCATTACTACAAATTTCGATGAGAAAATAAATTTATATTATAGCTCTGAAATCTTGTGGCTAAATAAAATGTCACTGATGAGTTTAACAACAAATAAAAACAACTATTGACATAATCATAGGCCGTTTATGAATCATTGAGTATCTGCCACCATGCTAAACTGTCACTAGTGAAATAAATATTGTTTCTGTCATGCATCCCTGCTTACCTGGAATTCTATGCCATAAGAGAACATGTCAGCAGAGACAGAAATTGCAGTGTACCAACACTGGGTACTCTACTAGAGAACAATAATCTTCAGATTAGCCAGTCTTCTAGAGGTGAAATAATAATATTACTCTGAATAAGATCAATGTAAATCCCACACCATATAAATGAAATAATCTGCTTAAATAATAACTAATACTCTACATCAAACAAAAATCACATTCATATAAATCACCTGTGCAGTGTTCTTTAGCATTTCAAATTTCTACCTGCTATGCTCGGAAGACACATTCTGAAAGTACCAATAACTTAAAAGGACCAATAACTTTATTGTATAATTAGTATATCAGGAGGGTTCAGTGTAATGTGAATTTGCAGCAGATGAAGAGTAACTTACTACGGAGCCTCAGGTGAAGAATTGTATTTTTGTGTTAATTAACATGTGATTATCCATCTAAAACCTGATTACCCACCTTCCAATAGCTGCCTAGAAAACATGGGTGTGGCAGAATGAAGGCTTGGCTGGATTAATGTCTTCTCTAGCTTCCAATTTACCTTACTCTGTTTTGGATGATGCTGATTTCTTTGCTCACACCAGAACCAGAGTTTCCAAGCTCCTTTTCTTGATCTCATACCAGCAACTTTCCAGTAACCCTACAGTTTGAGGTGCCAGAGAGTGAGTACTGAGACATCCAGTCCAGTGCTGAGCAACTACCAGGTTCCGGCCCTCCCATATAAAACAGTCACTGCGGCACTTCTCAGATTGCTAAAATACCTGGCCTTAGAAACTGAGCAGTGGTGGATTATCAGTCCCGTAAGTGTGAGATAGCTGTTGCTTCACCTTAAGTATAAGCCGATCTGTTTCTCTTGTTTTTCTCCAGAGTACCCTAAAACACACATGCAGATAATTTTACTATATAATATTGGCATAGTACCTGTGGTGGTTCGAATGAAAATGGCCCCTCAGGCTCAAAGGAAATGGCATTACTGGGAGGAGTGGTCCTGTTTGAGTAGGTGTGGCCTTATTGGAGTAGGTGTGGCCTTATTGGAGTAGGTGTGGCCTTGTTGGAGTAGGTGTGACCTTGTTGGAGTAGGAGTGGCTTTGCTGGAGTAGGTATGGCCTTGTTGGGGTAAGTGTGTCGCTGCAGTTGGTTGATTGGTTGGCTCACATGTTGGGTACATGAGCATATTTTGGATATATGCCTAGGAGTTGTAAAACTGGATCTTGAGAGAGCACTATTCTTAATTGTTTTAGAAAACACCAGATTGATTTCCAAAGTGATTATACAAGTTTACATTACCACCAGGGATGGAGGAAGAGTTTCTCTTTCTCCACATCTTATCCAGCATGTATTGTCACTTGAGTTTTTGATCTTAGCCATTGTGATGGGTGTAAAGTGAAATCTCAGGGTCAACTATGTTCATAGAAGCTTTATTCTTAATAGCCAGAACCTGGAAACAACCCAGATGTCCCTCAGCTGAGGAATGTATACAGAAATTGTAGTACATTTACACATGGAATACTACTCAGCAATTAAAAACAAGGAAATTATGAAATCTTCAGGCAAACAATAGGAACTAGAAGAAATCATCCTGAGTGAGGTATCCCAGAAACAGAAAGACACAGATGGTATATACTCACTTTTAAGTGGATATAAGACATATAATATAGGATAAACATACTAAAATCTATCCACCTAAAGAAGCTAAGCAAGAAGGAGGACCTTGGGTAGGATGATCAATCCTCACTCAGAAAGGCAAAGGGGATGGACATCGGAAGAAGGAGAAAACAGGAAACAGGACAGGAGCCTACCACAGCAGGCCTCTGAGAGATTCTGCCCAGCAAGGTATCAAAGCAGATGCTGAGACTCATAGCTAAACTTTGGGCATAGTACAAGGAATCTTATGAAATAAGGGGAAAATGAAAGACCTGGAGGGGACAGGAGCTCCACAAGGAGAGCAACAGAACCAAAATATCTGGGCCCAAAGGTCTTTTCTGAGACTGATATTCCAACCAAGGACTATGCATGGAGATAACCTAGAACCCCTGCACAAATGCAGCCCATGGTGGCTCAGTGTCTAAGTGGGATACCTAGTAGTGGGAAAAGGGACTGTCTCTGACATAAACTCAGTGTCTGGCTCTTTGACCACCTCCCTCTGAGGGGGAAACAGCTTTACCAGGCCACAGAGGATGACAATGTAGCCATCCTGATGAGACCTGATAGGCTAGGGTCAGATGGAAGGGGAAGAGTATATCCTCTATCACTGGTCTTGGTGAGGAGCATGGGAAGAGATGAGGAAGGAAAGGTAGGATTGGGAGGGGATGAGGAGGGGGCTATGGAGGGGATACAAAGTGGATAAATTGTAATTAATAAAAAATAAATTAATTACAAAAAAACAAATGCTCACACCAGGCCTAGTGTCTGTCTCCTCTCTCTCTAGGTTTGCCAATCCTGTTGTAGAACTCTCAGCTATGTCTCCTGCACCATGTCTGACTGCCTGTGGCACCACGTGTCCTGAAATGATGATAGTGATCTGAACCTCTGAAAGATTACCTAGGACCAATTAAATGGTTTCGTTTATAAATTTTGCTGTGGTCATGGCATCTCATAACAGGAATAAATCACTGACTAAGAAGGTACATGTGGTAACCTAATATGTAGTTTTGCAATCTATAGTATTCATCACAGAGAGTAATTTTGTTTTTAGTCAATAAAAATAATTACTGAAAATCAGGTGTTTCAAGCAATAGCAGCTGTGAACATAGCTGGGAGTATGACATTTGCATATTGTGAGGAGGCCCTGAGTGATATTCCCAGCACCACAAAATAGCGAGTACTCATCATTTGTGTGTCTTTACTATTTTAATTTCATAAAAAAGATAACGTTGCTTTAAAATATTTTTTTTCTCTCAAATTTTATTTTCATTTAATTTGGGCTATTTTGACTCAGAATTAAATACATAGTACCTCTGTAAATGATACAATTAAAAGGACAATCTTCAGCTTTATAGGAAAACACACATACAAAAAAGTATACAACAATCATGAGTAATAAAAGAACTGCTGGAAATATCTGTTCTGATTTCTCCTGTTCCCGCCTAGGAATTGTAATGCTAATAACTCCTTTATTTCTCCCTCATATCTCTGTCCAGGAATAAGTCATTTATTTAGCTTTCTCCACTCACTCGAATATTAACAAGTAAAGACACTGATGTGCGTTTTGAATCCCTTAGAAAGACTCACTGAAGGAGAGTCTCAACTCTCACACCTCAAGCCTCCATGCAGCTGGAAGATAACAGATTAGTCATAGCTCCAATTACAGAACTGCAAGTAGGGTCACCTCTTCACAAGAAGAAGACAGGGGACAAAAGTTGACTAAGGAAGTTTAGAGTAAAAAAGACCCTCCCCCCCCAAATAAAGTACTCAGCTTCTCTCTTGTCTACAAAGTCCTTGGGCTTCTTGGGAGCCTCCTTCTTGCCATATCTCAGAGGTGAAAGAAGTGCTCTGATTCCTTGTTCCTAAATGATTTAGGATTTAAAAATCCTAAATGATTTTTAAATGGGAAGTTGTAGTGGCTTGAGTACAAATGGCCTCTTGTAGGCTTGTAGGAAGGGCATTATTGGTGGTGTGGCCTTATTAAAGTAGGTGTGTCCTTGTTGGAGGAAGTGTGTCATGGGGGTGGACTTTCAGGTCTCAAATGTTTCCACCAGGCCCAGTATCAACCTCTCTTCTGCTGCTTGCTGATCCAGATATAAAACTCTAAGCTCTTTCTTAAAGACCATGTCTGCCTACTGCCATGCTTTCCACCATGTCAATAATGTAATAAACATATGAAACTGTGAACAATTCCTAATTAAATGTTTTCCTTATTAAGCAGTGGAAACCGTAACTAAGACATGAGTAGTGGTGGTAATAGATCAACACTGAAGCCTGATTAAGGGATAATTTCTGATCAAGTGTATAGAATCTCTGGCGTGAGAAGAGGCGAAATTCTGGTTCCCTGAGACAATCGACCTTAATAAGGAAATCTCTGGCAAGACGAAAAATCTAGAAAAGCAGGCACACTCCAAGCCATACTAAAGAGATAAGTATTAAACAATATGCATCTATTATTTATATTAAGCTTACTATATATAAACATATATATAATGAACATAAATCTATTAACAGGACATATGCATGTAAGGTGCACATTTGAACTCTCATAGGATGTGGCAATGTTCATGGATGGGTTCAAGCCAGACGGTTCAAGCCAGACAGGGTCACAGCACTGAGAAGCAGTAGCAGACACACAACCCCATCCTTAACCAAGAAGCTGTCTTCAATAGATACCTGCTAGCAGTGGAATAATCAGGTTTTGCAACGGCAACTCACTTGATATATTAACCGGATTTTAGGACAGGCCACTTACCTCAGAGTAGTTTGCCAAAATAAAGTTAACTTAGTGTTATTTTTATAGACTTTTGGTGTCAGTTTGCTTTGCTTGTGAATTTTTGTTTTATTCGCCTTTTGTTTGTGTATTTCGATTTAGTCGCAGCAGTTGTATCAGTTTCTTGCTTTTTGGGTATTTTCTTCTGTTTCTTTGTTTTTGACTTTTTCCTGGAAAAGAGAAACAAAAAATAAAGGTTTAGCTAGCATGTTGAGAGGATCTATGAAGAAACATGATAAAAAATATTGTCTACAATTCTCTCCAATTAAAAATAAAATAAAAGGAATAAAAATCACTGAACATTACAGAAGTTAGGGGGAAGCCTGCTGGAATTATAGATTCCCACTACTCTTTCTGTCATTATGTGGATTCTCAGGATTTGAATTTAGATCCTTATGCTTTTACTTCAATCTTTTGCTTTACCCACTGAGACATCTCCACATTTCAATTAATACTTTTTTTAATACAAGAAATCAGTCAATAGGCTCAATATCACAGTAGAAATGAAGAAAGAGATAAAAAAAAGAAATGAAGAAAGAGGGGTTGAATTTAATTATGTTATATAAAATTGTTGAGTGCATAGAAGTGAATGAGTATAATCTAGGGATTGTTAAATGTACATAGCAGTCCATTTCCTTGGAACCTACAAAGAAATGAAAATTATTTGGGAACAGAAAAGTATTTGAAGTGACTGGGGTGACTATTATTAACTGTAAAATAGATTAAGAATTCCCAAGAGACTGGTAGAGCAAGACCTTGGGTATTTCTGTACTGGAAATTCCAGACAGCGTTAGGTCATAAGCACTATGGAGTCATAAATGAGTTTCTTCACTGATTAAAAATTTGAACACATGTATAAGCTAAAGAAACTGTAAAAAATGAAGACTTGTCTTGGACATATACTTGTCAGGTCTTCCTTCTACAGATCCTCTCTGCTCTCCTCTGTGACATGGTGAACAGCAGGGTTTTTCACACACGTTCTCTTTACTCTGAGATTCTGCCTAAGCACATAAGGCCAAACGTTCATGAACTAAGGCTTCTAAAACTGTCCGACAAAACAAATTCTTATTTTCCTTAGGTATATTTCATAATAATTCAAAGTCTATCTAATAAAGAAATGCCTTATGAATTATTCCAAATGTGATAAAATTATAATTAAAAGAATCAAGAAGGTAAATACTATCCATATTAAGTAAATGTAAAGAAAATAACATTTAGATAGAACACAATTAGTTTGCTTACAACACATCATAACAAAGAGATGATTTGAGAAAGCATTAAAATAAGAAACAATATTTGAACATTTTCTTGAGTCTTTTTTTCTGAAATGAGGCATAAAACTAAGCCAAGCAAGGTTACTAGACACCTATGCCAATGAAATGTCAACAGTCCTTTACACTTTGCTCCTATGTATGACTGTTGAATCATAGCCTTTGTCATTTTCTAATTATGTTCTGTATGACTGTTCATGAATAAACTACTTCCTGATTCCCAGGGCCTTCATTTTGAAAACTTTCCTTCAAGTAAGGAAAATCTTTTCCTTCAAGAAACAAGTATGTTTTTGTGATTTTTTTCTATTAATTTTTCTTTATACAGTGGTATATTAGTTATGTGCAATCTAATGTTTGAGGATAATATTTTGCTTTTTTTCTTCTATGTTGAGGAAAAACAGGAAGATATTTATCTAGAAAAAAATAACTGGAGACTTACTGTATTTACATTATTTGAAGAAAAAAAAAGGATCTGTCAGGGCCATTTCACAAGTGAACTTTGAGTACTCCCAAGAATAAATCTCACTATGCTGACTTTCACATCTGGCAGCCAGGAGTAGCCAATAGTTCACCAGCTAGAAGTGGCCCTTTGTTAGTTTCCCGCATCATAGTGTGATGCCTGTTCTTGATTTTCAATTTAACTGCATCTGAAATTAACTAAATTCCAAATGGCTGGGCATACCTGTGAATGATTTTTCCTAATGAAATCATTTATAGCGGGAAGGCACACTTCTAATCTAGATAGTTGAGATAGGAAGATACACCTTTAATCCAGATCTTTTTCAATCTGGGCAATATCATCTATTGGCAGCCTATATGAATAACATAGCAGAAAGACTCTTGCTCTCTCTTTGCCTGTTTGCTCTCACTCTCACCAGCAAGTCCATTGCTTCACTGGCATTAGAGCCTACTTCTTTGCGATGCTAGCATATACAGAAAACAAGGGAGACATCCAGCTTCACAGATGGAACAACTATTGCATTCTTGTTCCTTTCATCAGAAGACAGCCATAGATTTTACAGCTCGTCACAGCTTGTAAGCCATTGTAATAAATTCCATTTCTACATACATATATATTCATTTGATAAATTTTGTTCCTCCAGAAAACTCTAACTCATACAGACATTATTCTTATTTATTTCACTACATTCCATTTCCTGAAACCCATAGGGGTTCATAGCCATATCATAATGTAAAATTCATTCAGTACAGCTTCAAAAGTCACCATAGTCTTTCACAGTCTCAATATCATTTAAAAGTCTGAAGTCTCTTTTGAGACTCAAGGCAGTATCTTAACTGTAATCCTCTGTAAAATTAAATCAAAGAGCAGATCACATCCTTCCAACATACAATAGCACAGAATATATATTATCATTCTAAAAGGGAGGATGGAGGAGAAACTCCAAATTCTGCAACTCTATGTCTGATATCAAAGCACTCTGCAGATCTCCAGCCCTTTTAGCTTTGTTAATTACAGCTGCTATCTATTCTTGAGCTGATTCCATACTCTGTTAGAAGCACTGCTTTTGGTAGTTATCCTTAGCCTCTAGCATCTCCATAACTCAATCCAAGATTTAATATCATGGATACATGCAATGGTCTTTTAGGCCACCTGTAGGGCCACCCCTGACACACGCCTGGCTTCAGAGGTCTCCTTCTATGTGAAGGGAGATTCTCTAACCTCTATTTTTCATTCTAAAGCCAGAATCAGGTGGGGAAAGCTGCCAAGTTCTGCTGCTTCCTGGGTTGAGAAGCTGAGCTCCTTCTTTTATTGCATTTACATAAATTTTCCTTTGTTGTTGGTTTCCTTTGTTACTTAAACTTGCCTTTAATTCCGTTGCGCAGGTTGGCTGCTTATCTGTATGGTGATTTGTCCTGATGGCACCATTCCCTTTATTCCCTTTATCCACCTTTAAACTTTTTATCTTTTGGAATAGTGACTTACTTCCAACATTACATTTGGATGCTACTTTTCTCTGTAAACTGTACATTCTATATTTCATTTTCGTACTGCTTGCTCCTTTTCATTGCACATTTGCATAAAACTGATAACTAATAACCAAACAACATAGTCAATACTAGACTGTCTACAAATCTCCTCTTTCAGAGTCATTAATCCAAAACACTTCAATTTAGCCTCCAGAAGAAATTTATGACAAAGGCTCAAAGCAGCCACATTCTTTACTAAAATATCACAACAATGGCTTCTGGGCCACTTACTAACATTCCTCCTCTCTGAAAGCTTTTGAGCTGGGTGAACATAATCTATAGCACTACTATTGTCTGTGGTCCTACTAGGATTTTCTAGTCTAAAGTCTCAAAGTCAACATTCTGGCAACAAACAGCATGGTCAAGCCTGTCACAGCAATACTCTAGGTCCCTGGTACAAAATTATGTCTTAGTCACTGTTCTATTATTGTGAAGAGACAGGATAATCAAGGTGACTATCATAAAGGTAAACATTTAATTGGAGAATTGCTTAAAGTTTTAGAGGGTCAGACAATTATCATCATGGCAGGGAACATAGCAGCATATAGATTGACTTGGCATTGTGGGCTTTATATCCTGATACATAGCAACCTAGCGAGAAAGAGAGAGACAAAGACAGGGAGAGAGAGACGGAGACAGAGAGAGACTGTGCTTTGTGTACATTTTTGAAACTTCAAAGCTCATCCTCATTGATAAGACCACACCTACTCAAATACAGTCACATCTACTAATCCCTTTATTGCTTTCACACAATTCCACTCCAGACTAAGCAATCAAGTATATAAGCCCATGAGGTCATTCTTATTCAAATCACCCACATACACTGCTTCCTCCCATCCTCTGAAGTTACTAACTCACAGGTCATCCTCTGTTCAGTGACATCTGATTATGGTAAGTGCATTGGTTAATTCAAAGTAAAACATTTATTCATTTTTCCCTGTTAAATTAGCATTTTACAATCAGCTCTCAGTGTAATTTTCAAGGAAGGAGAACTAAACCCAACGGAATGGAAAATGACCTTTTGTCTAGATGTTACTCTAAGTGTTAGCCAGGCTCAGTAGAAATTAATCTTTCTTGGCTTGTACTGTTTACCATAGGTTCAAAGATCCATTAAGGTTGCTGAACTTTGTTTGTTTGTTTGTTTGTTTCTTTTGAAAAAAAAAAAAAAAAGCTGAGATTCATATACATGCATTTTCTTCTGTTCTCAGCATATTATTGAGGTAGTTTGAGGAGGAATGGCACCGATAGGCTTATGTATTTGAATTCTTGGCTCTTAAGGAGGGGCACTGTTAGGAGACGTATCCCTGTTGGAGGATGTGTGCACAGTGGAGGTGAGCTTTGAAATCTCACATAGTCAATGGTAATGTGTTTCCTGCGCCAATATATGTTGGGAATATGTGATCAACTGCTCTATTTTTATTTTAGAGGGGATAATAGTTAAGAGATTGCATGAGTCTCAGAAGAGACTTTGAATTTGGGGCTTTTAAACAATTTTGCAGCTGTTATAGACTATGGGGACTTGTGAAGTTAGACTGAATGCAGTTTGTATTATGTTATGGATACAAGTGTATCAGGAAGTGGAATGTGGTGGTTTGAATAGGAATGGCCCCAGAGACCCATGTGTTTAAAAACTAGGCCAAAAGACCCTCCCCTACCAGTGGACATGGGGAGGGGCATGCATGGAGAAAGGGGAGAAAGGAAGGGGTTGGGTGGGGAGGAGGGAGGGAACTAGAGGGGGAGATACAAAGTAAATAAAGTGTAATTAAATATAAAATAAAATTAAAATTAAAAAAAAAACCTTGGCCATAGGGAGTGTCACTCTTAAGAGGTGTGTGGCTTTGGTGGAGTAGGTATGGCCTTGTTGGAAAAAGTATATCACTGTGGAGGAGGGCTTTTCGGTCTCACATGATCAAGCCAGGCCTAGTGAGGAAATCTCCTGCTTCCTCCTGACCATGACGTAGAACTTTCATTTCCTTCTTCAGGCCCATGTCTGCCTGCATGCTGCCATGCTTCCTGCCATGACAATAGTGGACTAAACCTCTAAAGCGGTAAGCCAGCCCCAATTAAATGTTTACCTATATAGTAGTTGCCATGGGCATGGTGTGTGTTCACAGCAATAGAAATCCTACAGGAGACACTATTTATCATAGAAACTACATTTTTATATGAGAACTTTATTTCCCTTATCTTACTACCATGGTATCTAGAAAGTTTATCTTTACCCCCAAAACATTAATTTTCTTTAAATTTAACAAATGTATTAAGAGTTTACTGTACTCAAATACAAAACAGTATTGTATATTGTTGTTTAATTATGTGTCACATTTGATATCCCACAATTTATAATTTATATGTTCTTAAGTCTTATATCATTCTCCATATTTTTAGAAAATATATTTGAATATGTAATTTACTTCTAAGTCTTACTCTGAAAAAATTATACTTACATGTATATTAAATTAAATAAAGGTATATGAATGGTGTGTAAATTATAAAATTCACATTTAAATACTGCTAATTAAAAAAAGAAAGTTCAATGAAATAAAGTGCTTTAAAACAAAAGCAGATTTAATTGAATATTATATCTCAGATTGTCTTTAGTTGTAATATTTATTCTTTTTAGTATACATTGTTGTTATTTTTTCCATGTGTGTTTTTTTTTTATTAATTACACTTTATTCACTTTGTATCCCCCTGTGGTTCTCTCCCTCCTCCTGTCCCAATCCCTCCCTTCCTCCACTCTCTGAATGCTGTTGTTGTTATTTTATGTTAACAAAATAATACTTCCTTATGCTAATACCTAAAGGAAAGAGTAAGGTTCAAAATATCTGTGAAAAGGTAAAGTAAGTAATGTATGTTGTCTTTCTCGCCTAATATCTATGTGCTATGACTAATTTTATTGGATTCCTCTGAAGAACATTGTTTGTGAGTTGTCAGTTATAATAGAGGTTAACTATGTATGACCCTTTGCATATAAGATTTATTTTCTCATTTCCAACTCACTTCCTCTGAGGATTTCCTTTTTAAAGGAATAAAGAAGTTTATTACCATTGAACAGACGTTTCTGATGGTGCGAATCTACTGTGTGACACATAATTTTGTTGATTCTGTTAGATTTTTTGCTGAGATATTACTCGCTTTTTAATGAGAACTCAGACACAGTTAAAATTTCAATATATTTAAATTCTCCTAGAGGCTTTGAAGGATACATGCAATTATGCTAACGGAATCATCAAGTCCCTCTTGCAAAGAGGAGGCATGAGAAATATCTCAAGCATGAATAAGTTGACTTCTCAAAATTAAAGGAGAGAGATTTTTTTCATATTTTTCAGTGTTTAAGAAGGTTGGCAAATCTCATGAATTTCATTTAAAACAAATGATACAGTAAATTATACTCTGAAAAAAACTTCCTCTATTCTTTCACAGAATGGAATATATTACTAGCATGCTCCAGTGAATAATATAGAAAAGAGTAGCATAATGTGACTTGTTAGAGACATTCCCTAGCGAGGTTCAATAATATCCAACCAAGTGGGCAGAAGTTATTTAATGCTGGCACAAACATTGGGGACATCTTTCTGAACTGTAACATAGCATAAAGACAAGCTGAAACTGGCATTTCTAAATAAGAACAGCATAAAAAAAATCCATTCTTTAAATCACTGGGGAAAAGGAGCAAAAATGAAGCTTTCTTTTTGATTCTTATTTGGCTTGTGTCCTTATAAGCATCGAAATGTGTAATCAGAGAATGGAAGTGTGATGGGTTGAAAGAACACATTGTTTGTGTATCAGTTCTTTCTTTTATCCAGAAAGTCAATTTCCAGGCTATACTAATTAACTATCAGTATCCCATTTAGATGTTCTAACAACCCACCACATTGTCCATTTCTGTAAAGGAAGTTACCAGCATAGAAATAGAGAGAACAGGATTTAGAGAATGAACTCATAGAAGAAGACTAAATTTGTAAGTCTCCAAAATTTGTTGTGCTTATTTGAATATAAGATTCAGAAGTGACATAAGATACATGTACTTGGAAAGTATGATTCAGGCATCATTATGCTTTGGCTATGACATAATAAGAAGTTAATTACAGACTAAGAAAGATTAACCATGAGTGGAGAGTGGTATGTGTGAACCCCAGGGCTTATAAAAATTAGTTTGCCCAAGGTCCCACAGCAAGTAATTGTTGGAGACATATTTAGGTTTATCTCTAACAATAAAGCCTGTGATCTTACCCTATGGATTATGCTTCAGTGTCTGCAAGGCATATTGAGTTATACTTCCTTTCTACTCTAATGCCAGCAAATGAAATGACAATAACAAAAATAAAAACAGGGTTAACATGTAGAATTTGAATGGTACTCCATTTTGGGGATTGAATAGTAAATTTTTATTTTACTTTATGAAATGAAAATTGGTTATATTTTATTATTTATAGGTCATATCCAAAAGACACACCAATAGACTTAAGAGAAGAACACTGACCAACAGCAAATGACCAGCCCTGAAAACATACATACAACTTCAAAGGAGCAAATAACAGACCAAACAGGTTTTATGTAGGACTATGTAGGTATACGCATAAGCATGCATGCATACAATAATAATTCATGAAATCAGAGGGCATTATTTTAAATATAGTAAGGAGGGATAAATGTGAGAGTTGTGCTCAGCTGACTATAAGAATCAAAAGTGACATAGAATATATGTATATCATAGAAAGTATGATTCAGGCATCATTATGATTTAGCTATGACATATTAAAACTTAATTACAGACGAAGATTTAAGTTTTGAGGAAGGAAAGGGATGGGAAATTTGTAATTGTATTGCATTCTCAGAAATAAAAAAGTAAAGATACATAAACTACTAAAATTTTGTTAAAGATAATTACTATATCTGTTTGAGTGGAATATGAATTTAACAAATTGTGAATGATAAGCATAATCTTTTAATATATAACTACTTTAAGTTAATGCAAATGTAAAACAGCCAAGATTTTATTGAGATTAACAGTGATTTTAAAGGTGCAAACGAGCAAGAAAATATCAAAATCAGCTACTGTTTTAGCCCTCTATTGCTGTGATTAGAGGCTGTGACCAAGGTTACTTATAAAGGAAAGTAATTAGGCTCATGGTTCCAAAAGTTTAGGGTTTATAATGAAGAACCAAAGACAGTCATGGCTAAAGCAGCTAATAACTCACGATCCACAAAAAGAAAATATATAGTACAGTGAGAACAGTGAAAGTATTTGAAATCCCAAAGTCTAACTATTCCCAGTGACAAAATTCCGCAAGAAGGATTTCTCTTCTAAGTTTTCTCAAACAATTCCATCAACCAGCAAGCAAATATTCAAACAAATGAGTAGATGAGTCTCATTCTCATTTAAATCCCACTCCCTGCACCAATGAACCAGGCAAAAACACATACCGTAATGCAAAGTGCATTTGCTCCCGTTTCAAAAGTCCAAGTCTCTTCTGAGAGCCAAGATCATCTCTGAATCGTTACCCCAAGTAAAATCAAAGGCAAGATATGAACTTCCAACATACAATGACACAGAATATATATTACCGTTCCAAATGGAAATTTGTGTCCATAGGGAAGGAATCAGTATTCCTTCAAAGCAAATTTGAAATCTTTTAAGGAAAAATGTCACAAGACCTGTAGCTCCACGTCTAATATTAGGGGGCATTTATGGATCCACTACGGACTTTGCTACCCGCAATGTATTGTTTCTTGGACTGTTTTCAGTCCCTGATGTAATTTCCCTTTGAATATATTTCTTGGCTATGCCCCCTTAAACAGCTAAGGGTCTTTACCAGAATCCAGACTCCACTTTCACATTTTCGCATAGTTTCTAAGGGACTCTTTCTGACTCACAGCTTTTACAGAGGAACTGCCCTTCTATATATTGTCTGACCTTAACAAAACCATAGAAGCCTAAGAGGATTCTTTACAGTTGAAGTTAGGCATTATAATGTTTTACATTATAAGCATATTTCATTTACACAAGAGTTTAATTTTTACTTATTTTAGGGTTAAATTCTTATAGGTGTACCTGAAGAGTAAAGATTAAATAAAGTAAAATCTACATACTAAATATTAGTGGATTAAAATTATTTTTGTATCATTCACTCAACTATGGTGCATATTGAAAACCTCCTGTTGACCACATAATATAATAGAATTGATGCCATGGCTAACCAGTAATGATGTTTGACAAATGAGAGGACTGAAGTAAATATGTAAAAAACAAAATATCTAGATAGATTAAGAGAGAGAAGACACAATTTAATAAAACTACAGATGAACACAAAGGTATCAAAAGTGATATTAATTTTTATCATCCATTAGTAACAATGTAAAAAGATGGTAATTTAATTTTATAGACAATTATTTTAGTATTTTTATTTTCATAAATTAATTTTATATGTGGTTACCACAAAGTTTTAATTTACCCTGTATAATATATTTTGATAATATTCATTCCCAATACCCACTCTTGTCCACTCCAAATCCCATTTCTATTCCTATAATATTTTGAAGTAGTTTATTTGTTTTCTTATTTGTTTATGTGTTTCATTAGCTTCAGAATCTTGGTTGAAATGTTATGTACATAAGCATAGTCACCTTATTAAAGGCTACCTTCTGAAGCAACTATCTCTACCTCCCCCCCCAGCAAACATTAGCTGCCAAGAGAGCCTCTTGTGTAGTACCTGATAGATGCTGTGAGGTCAGGGATGAAAATATCATCCTCTTCCTGGAAGACAGACTTCAACAAAACCACACTGTTTTCTGTTTGCACTTCCATGATTCTAATAGAGACTCAGGCAGGGATTATATAAATATGAAAAATCCTTTCTATATGTCTCATTTATTTAACTAAAAAGAAAGTTATAAATTATATATAAAATATTTTCAATCACTATATAGGAATTATTATTACTATGAATATAGTAAAAGAGTGGCCTTCTTATATCTAAACAAATAGTTACAGAGAAGTCATTTGGTGAAGGTTTTCTCATACAATAGATTTTACTATAGAACAGTTATTTTAAACACTCCTAATTAAATGTATAATTGAGTCATTACAATTTCATAATAATTTATTAATGTCATAGTTGTGTAGATACCTCACAAATAGGGTTTCCTGCTATTTAATCTTTTTTTTTCTTTTTTCCAGCGCTGAGGACTGATCCCAGGGCCTTGCACTTGCTAAGCAAGTGCTCTACCACTGAGCTAAATGCCCAACCCCCCATTATTTAATCTTTAACCACATGATATAATTTATGTTTCTTGTGCAATTTTATCTTTTATTGTTATACTTGTCAGTTATTAATAGGAAAGTATTATGAAGTCATTCATTCATTTAATTTTGCATATAGGTGAATAATATGTATCTTAAAAGCTTATTCATTCATTTTATATAGAAAAACTAGCTTGTCTTTTCTTATATCATTTCAAGATTTTTACTACATGTTTATTTAAAATATGTCCCTGAAATTAATTTTTTTAAAAAAATTAAGTAACCTAGATCGCAATGATAGGGTGGGGCATCCTGGTTTGGAATGGCAGGGGTTGGAGAGCAGAGACGGGCAGGAGAGGACTTATTATCACAAGGAGACATGAACTGGACCTAAGACATGACTAAAAGCAAGTATAATGTGGGAAATCTGAATAGGAGGAAACTATGTGCCCTTGGAGGTTTAGGATGGAGTAACTATTACCCAGCGTTGTACTCTAGGTTAATAAAAAGGAAGAAGAAGAAGAAGATGATGATGAAGAAGAAGAAGAAGAAGAAGAAGAAGAAGAAGAAGAAGAAGAAGAAGAAGAAGAAGAAATCAAAGTTTCTTTTTTTCCTCTTCTTTTTAAAAATTAATTATTTTTTATTGATTACAGTTTATTCACTTTGTATCCTTGCAATAGCCCCTCCCTCATCCCCTTGCAATCTGATGTTCCTTTCGTCATCTTCTCCCATGCCTCTCCCCAAGTCCACTGGTAGGGGTGGTTCTCCTCCCCTTCCTTCTGTCCCTAGTCTTGCAGGTCTCATCAGGTCTGGCTACATTGTCTTCCTCTGTGGCCTGGTAAGGCTGCTCCCCCCTCAGGGGAAGGTGATCAAAGAGCCAACCACTGAGTTTATGTCAGAGACAGTCCCTGTTCCCATTACTAAAGAACCAACTTGGACACTGAGCTGCCATGGGTTACATCTGTGCAGGGATTCTAGGTTACCTCCATGCATAAGCCTTGGTTGGAGTATCAGTCTCAGAAAAGACCCCTGGGCCCAAATTTTTTGGTTCTGTTGCTCTCCTTGTGAGTGATGTGAAAAATATTTATGAGAATTGTTTTCTGATTATTGTGTTTCTACACTCTAATATCAAGAATAGCCATGAAAAAGTAATAGAGCCATGGCTTCCTTCATCTTGTTCGTGTGGCAGTTACTTTAGGTTGGACACAGAGCTGACCACCCCACCCCTCACCCTGTTTACACCCCACAATGGAAAGTCCCTTAGAATATCACTCAGCCCCAATTCAGGACCTTGGAGTCAAGATGCTTCAGGTAACTGCTTTTTGCTCTGTAACCACCCACTTGCTCTGTTTGCTCCCGCAGCTCCCAAACAGAACATGGCTTTTGCATTTAAAAGTTCCCTGCAGAAAGAGTTGTGCTCTGTGCGAACTGTTTCTCTCTAGCAGTTACTGGGTGACTTAATAAAGGCTCTCAAATTCCTGCTCTGTTCTTAGTGAATTGTCCTTGGGCATTTACCACACACAAAAAAAGGAATAGAAAATCTGCAAGAGGGGGAAGAAGTAAAGCTGAAGTTAAAATGAAAACCCTGTTACACACATAAACACACACACACACACAAAATAACCTCATTTTCATAACTTTTCCTCTTAAATTCAAGTATCTCTCCAATGATATTATTTATCTGATCATATTTCTTAAATAGAAAAAGGGGCAATGACAAATCATATCTTCTTTTAAGTGTGCTTTGTATATAAACCCTTTTTATGTGAATCTACTTTTCATTATATTACCCACTTCCACAGTATTTTGATGAACTTTTTATTTATATGAACTTGTATATTTCAGAGCTATCACAAGATATATTACAAGGATATAGGCTAATAAAGTGATAGCAACTGAATGTTTTCTATCTCAAATGGTGAAAACAGAGATGGTGGATTAGATCAATCAACAAAAATCAGTCCCTGAGTCATTTACCAACAACATAATCAATATTTTTGACCAATGATGCTACTGAATAGTTCTAGTAAAGGGTGTTCCAGTCTCTACTCCTGTCTGTTCATAAGCATTGCATGTATTACTTATTATAAGACTAAACTGTTTGCTACATTAAGGAAATAGGACACATATATGATTTATACAGAGTATTTTTTAACTATTTTAAATGTCAACTACCTTTTCAAAAATTCTCTTTTTGATCACCTTGAGTATTTTTTTTTCTGTGAAAACTAAGCCAGGAAATTTCTAAAACTGCTTCAAGTAAAGATATTTAGGGATAAATTATCCAAATGAGATTTTTTTGAAAGTTTTAAAGCTTAGCAGTGACAGGTATAGAGCTTTTAATATATTCCAGACACCTTGGTGTAGCAATTTACAGTTTTAATTTCTATAATTCAGAAAATGTTTAATGCAGTCCCTTTAAGAAAACCAAAGCAATATCACCTTCTTATATCTAGAAAAAAAATAGTTTAAAAGTTAATTGTTCTAGGACCTTGGTTAACCCATATCCATAAAAATAATTACTCCAAGACATTTTAATATTTCAAAGCTTAGGCCATAGCTGGGCAGACTCTCCACTAGCTCATGTAAAATAATCCGATCACCTAGCCCCATCCAGTCAAGTAGCTAGCTATACTTTCCAGTCCCATAGTCATGTCTGACTCCTCTTAGGTCTCCTGGGAAAAAGACCATCCTCTTTCTTTTGCCCAGAGTTCCTTTCTGCCTCTCAGGAAGTCCTGCCTTCCACTTCTCTTTGTGCCCAGCTGCAGGCTGTCAGAAACTTTTATTATCCAATCAGGAATAATTTGGGATGCAAAGTTGACTCAATGTCATTTAGGATACATAAGAATTTGCCCACAGGATAATAAGGAACTTGGGAGGGGCAAGCAATTAACATTTGGATATATAATAGCTCCAGATGAACCACAACATTTCTCTCTTTTATCTTAAGGGTCTTTTTATATTAATAATAATTAATACAACAGTAAATATGAAACTGTTATGAAAACTATAACCTGTACTATACATTCCTGATGTCCAACCTAATGAATTCTGCAGTTTAGGAAAAGTATTCTATTATCTATCTTACTTTGGTGCTTTCAGAGTTTTACATCTAAATTATTTTCTATCCTTATTTGCATGGCCAAAGAAAATAATCCTCTTAGACTTAAAACATCTTTTTGGTTGTTGTTTTTCCTCATGCCAGGGATTCTCTGTGTAACTGGTTGTCTTGGACTGGCTTTGTAAACCAGACTGGCCTGGAACTCACAATGATCTGCCTGCTTCTGCCTGCTGGAATTAAAGACCTGTGCCACTACGCCTGGCTCCAAAACATCTTTTTAAATTAGTTAAACAGTTTAAACAGTTTAGTTGTTAAAGTTTAACAATGTAGTGTGCAAACGCATGAGAGACTTGAGAAGGAATACATATTACCTAAGTAAGTAGAGAGTGCGGACAAGCAGCTTCCAAAACTATAGAAGTGATAGAAACAGTTGACGACCTGGACAATCCCAAAATTTTCCATGAAGTTGGAGCATTAATCTTCAGCCTTCTGGCTCAGTAAATCTCACAGACATTTTTGTGAAGCAGAAAATATGAAGGAGTTGGCAACATCTTGGCAGAGTTGGGCAGTTAACTTTGTCTGTGTCTAAGTTTTGCCCATTTCAGACAGCATTCTGACTGCAGAGGGAATAGGGCATTTTCTCTGCTGGGTAGAGGTCACCTCCTAGTGAATATTTTTTGAGGCTTATTTATCTTCTTCTAAATCAAATGGAGTGCTGCTAAGAGATAACATTTCTCAAGTCAAAAAGCCTTGTATTAACAAACAAACACACAAAATACCAAAAAAAAAAAAAACAACTTTAAATGAATATTCTCTAGGTCTCTGAGGCTTTTGAAGACCATCTATCTATCTATCTATCTATCTATCTATCTATCTATCTATCTATCTATCTATCTATCCATCTTTCTATCTATCTCATATATGAATAGGGAAATATTCTTGTTTTTACCTATTTATTATGTTTAACCTAGGAAGCACATTTCTGTGAAAACTAGACTACTTTCTGACCTGACCATGAAGCTGTTTGACTAACCATTAATTTTCATTATTTAATTATACTAAACAGTTTGTAGTAGCAGTCTGGAAAGTTTGAAAGTAAATGTTAAATTTTTAAATGAGTTGCAAAGGTCCAATACATTTTATAAGAGTTAAAACATAATTATGTTCTAACAAAAAGACCTTAATTGAACCAATATGTGAAGAAAACCTTAAATTTGTATTAATATACAAAATTCTTTATCAGTATAAGATTACTAGAATATAAAAATGTTTTTCTTTTTAATTAAGAGTGGATTCAATAATCTATCCATTTTCCTATTATTTCTACATATTCCTATATGATATTCCTAAATACATCCATTACCCAATAGAATGACCAAAACCTAACCATCCCAACATGAGGGAATGGGGCCATGGTCTCTTTTTTTTTTTGACACAATTACTGATATTTTATTATATTTTTCCACCTAAACTTTAGACTAAGACCTAAGAAAATAACTAAAACAACTGATAACATTTTTATTACCTACTGTGAATTGAAATTATATATAACTATGTATATATATACATACATACATGAATACATACAAATATACATACATACATGTAAAGGGAATCTCTTGTGTACTGTATGGGAGCATTACCTGTCAATAAAAAGCTGATGGTCTGCTAGCTGAGGCAGGAAATAGGAGGTGGGAGTTCCTGCAGAAACAGATGCACTCTGGGATAGAGAGGTGGGAGATTTGCCCTGGACTCTGAGAAAGACAGACATGTGAAACTAAGGAGAGGTAACCAGGCATGTGGCTCACATAGAATAGAATAAACATGTACTATAAGTTATGAACTAGCCAGGGAACAAGGCAAAGATTATGGCATAGACATTTATTTATAAATAACAAAATCATTTTGAAAACTGGGGTGTTGGTGAAAAACCTGTATATATATATATATATATATATATAGAGAGAGAGAGAGAGAGAGAGAGAGAGAGAGAGAGAGAAATCTATGTGTTTTGATACTACAATAAGGTCAGATAAAATTCACAAAATGAAAACCATCTCAGCTTATTCCTTCTTTTTATCAATATAAACATGTAAATTATTTTCCAAGACAAAAATGTCTGTAACTGGCATATTAAGTAAATAGACAAGCATGTGTTTTCTTCCTGTGGTGAAGACACCTGATAGACTAGATTTATTTTAGGCACATTTTCAGAAATTTTTGCACTGAATCAGAACAAATTTTATAAAACTTTTTAATCTTGCTCAAGCTCAGTTATCTTCTATTCAAATAATTTTGCACAGGTGGGCCATGATCTCTTAAAATTACTTCATACTGATTTGGGACAAAGGATTCCTATTTGGGGGCCCAAGGAAAATTGGGGAAAATGGTTAAGTAAGCTAGAAGTAACATTAGTTGTCCAATCTAAATGCTGAAAAAAAAAAAAAAAAAACCAACAACAACAACAAAATGCAGGATTAAATGAAGTTCAGATTGGAAGTGTCTGAATGGACCAAATGTGTTAGCTGCTTTGAAAATGTCTGAAAGTACGTTTTGCTGAAACAACAACGGAAGCAGCAGTCTGAGGCTGGATCATGCAGGATGTGAGAACAAATGTGTCAGTGTCTCAGCATCCTGGAGGATGAGTCCTGTCAAGACCATCTCCATTCTGTTGGTATTTGATCCTTTTATCTGTAAATATATAAGGTTCCACAAGTAACATACAGTTCTGTAATTATAATATGCATGGGATGTGCAAGGTGCACAGATCAATAAAGGATGATTTTCTGCTCTTTGTATAAGCAGGTGAAAGACCTGTCATTCTTTTTTTTTAATGTATTTATTATGTATACAGTGTTCTGCCTGCACATCAGAAGAGGGCACCAGATATCATTACAAATGTTTGTAAGCCACAGGTGGGTGCTGGGAATTGAACTCAGGGCCTCTGGAAGAACAGACTGTGCTCTTAACCTCTGAGCCATCTTTCCAGGCCCAAGACCTGTCATTCTTTAAGCCCATCTGTACTGCACACCAAACTATAATAGCATTTTAACCTATATCATTTAATGGAGTATCATAAAAAGTCCTGAAGATTTTTCAGCCAAAAATGTCTTAGGCATAGTTGATGTTCTGTCTGCAGATATTTTTATGACCCATTCTGCTCCAGAGCTTCTCCATATAGAGTGATTAACATATAAAACACCAGTTTTGTCTTCTTATTTTGCTCTTCTTCCTGTCTGCAGCCAGCCAAGATTTTCAGGTGGTCTTCCTCTATAAATCTGATTTTCAGTAGATTGGATGGAAGACATAATATTTCTTTTCCAACAGGAATATTTCCAAAAGAAATATGAATGTGTGTGTGTGTGTGTGTATTTCCCAATAGAGAACATCTATCTAATTGTCCATATTTACATAGTGTATAATCAATATATATGTGTCTATAATTTTTGACCTCTAGGACTGTAAGTTATATCTGGAACACTTTCCATGCTATAATTTCCAGACTGTTGTGCTCTTTTAGCCTTATTGAGTCAGAGTTACTCTATGTAGCCCAGGCTGTCTTGAATTTGCTCTGTAGCTCAGGCTGGACTCAAACTCAAAAGTAACCAATCTGTCATTGTCTTTGTATTGGCTCAAGTATTGGCTTCAAAAGCATATATTAAATTATTTTAATTTATAATATTTAACCTTCTATTTTTCTAATTTAATTTAACATTTTTCCCTGTATTCCATTTTATTGAAACTTCTTTCCCTCTTAGTGCTCAAGCACAATTTTAAGCATATTGTACCTGTTTTGGGGTTTGGTTCTTCATTCTCTATTTCAAACGAGGCTGAGCTCAGTTCTATCATGGGAGCCCCACATCCTAAGGAGACGAGTTGCTTGCTCAGAGCAGGGTGTCACCCCTTTCTCTCTATATACATTTATGATTGCTGTGTATATATCTTTTTGATCAGAAAGTACATTAATATTTATTACTAAGCAAAAACCAACATAGTAACTTTAAGAGAAAAATGTGTCACTTTGAATTTAAAATCGTCCTTTGTAAGTGGCTTAATCTTATCAACAGGGAGTCCCACCTTAATATTATTCTGTAGACATGGGTGTTTCTAGAATTCGCAGGGATAATCTTGTGCAGCCCTGCTCAAATAGCTCATCTTTTCCAAACCATTTTAACTGTATAATTTAGAAGACAACAAATTTGAACTGTCATGATAATCTGAATTTACTTAAAATCTTTAAAAATATCCTGTTTTTAGTAATGCCAAACAATAAAAATATCCTTTCTATTCCCTGCTATTAGGAAAAAACAAAAACACTCATACTATTGAAGCAAAGCCTTATCTATTATTCCTTGGAATTTAGGTGTTTCTCTTCTGTAGTGGCAGGCTCTTAGCAGAAAGAGCTGACTAAAATTTCACAGCCAGAGAGTTCTGAGTTCCAGCTGCCACAAATTTCCACCTTTTCTATCCAGAAGAGCCCTTTTTCCTTTCTGTATTCTTATTGCTTGTAAGTTAGCATTCCACTTCTCATTTCTCCCTTTTGAAATTTCTTAGAGAGGGCACAGAAAACTGTTACTATTACTGCATATATTGTAACCAGCTCCATAATGACAAGTAAAACAAAACTATACAAAACCAAGCGCCTTCTGCTACACTATTTTCCACTTCACCCACAGCTTTATGCTTAAAACTCTCTCTAGCATTTCAGAGGCTGTGGTCTGCTTTCATTCTTTTTTGAAGAGACCAGAACTCCTTTCTGGGTGGCCTGACTTTTTCTACTTTTTGGTTTTTTTTTTTTTTTTTGCCTTTCGCCTGGGCCTTCTCAGGTTGTAAGTTTGGATTCTAATTGCTGTAGGCTGAGCACCATTTTGTTGTAGGACCTTGGTGGTCCTATATCCATAAAAATAATGACAACACTAAGACCTTTTAATATTTCAAAGCTTAGGCCTTAGCTGGGAAGATTCTCAACTAGGTCATCTAAGTTAATTTGACCACATAGCCCCAACCAGCCACATTGCTAGCTATACCTTAAAGGCCATAGTGCCATCTCCTCTCATGTCTGCTGGGGTGGGAAAAAAAAAAAAGCCCTTCTTTCTTCTTCTCAGAGTTCCTTTTAGCATTTCTCTCTGTATCCAGCTGTTGTGCCTGAATCACGGTACCCCAAAAGACCACCACCAGGAGCTGAGTCCGTTGCAAACTACATGAGGATCTTATCACAAATTACAAGCTACCGCTTGGGCTCACACCCCCCACTGCCAAAGCGGTGAGAGCCGAGAGCCCTGTGCTCAGGTTAGTTGGGTGATTTAAAGTTTCCATTTCTCCCCAGCATGCCCAAGGCAGGGGCGATTCCTGCCTGGCAAGTATCTTTTGGTCAAAATGCTACATTTTGAATTGATTGGCTATAGGAAGGTCCCCAAACCATTAATGATCTGGTGTCCCTCCCTAGAGGGATGGGCCAGTTTCCTAGCAACTGTATCTCTAGTGGGTGGGGAAAGAATGCAGTACAGCAGGTTTTTACCCTCAGGGCATTACTGGACCTCACCCAGCTAATTCAGGCCTTAAACTTTAATAATAAAGGCTGATTTTTAATCTTTTGGTCTCTCACAGCTACATGCTGTCAGCAACTTTTATTATCCAATCAGGGATAATTTGGGAGGCAAGGTTTACACAGTGTCATTTTGGATACATGAATATTTCCTCCTAGAACATTAAGGATCTTGGGGGCAAGCAGTTAATATCTGAATACATAGTAGCTCCAAACCAATCTCAGCTGTTACTCACCTTGTCAAATATTACACAGCAGCAGTGGTCAAAATAATTAGCTTTGGAAGTGTTCAAAGCAGGAGCCTTTGTGGGATTTGTTTAAGATGTGTATGTAACTGATACTTCTACATTAGATAGTCCAGATAAACATGTATGTGTCCTTCAATAAACACACACACACAAACACACACGAGTTCAGTGAACTTCCAAAGTATGGCATGGCATTCTATTGCAGTCAGATGCACTTTATGTGAGGATTTGTGTTTTAACGAAATTTTCATTTATTAACAATGTCTTTTTTTATGTAGCAGAATATTATCTGTTACTTTTTAGAATCTCAATAATATAAATGATAATTTTTTCTTACTGTTGTTCTTTTCTAAGTGTAACTGTATGGTGAAGATACCTAATGGTTAATAAAGGGACGGCATCCAATTTGGCTGAATGCAAAGGCACAACACTTTTCTCCTACACAAGAAGTAGCAATGACACAAATGAATGAATGTCTGACAGAGATGATCTGCAAAATAGCTGGTACTCAGAGGTGGTAGGGACGCTGTGAACAAAGAGAAATTGGTTATATAACAGAAAGTAATGTATTTCTAACTTAGACACTGATACTTAGCAAGAAAAATTTCCTCTATTTATAATACTCTCAGGGGCCTCCATCACCAGGAAAATCTTGCAGTTGTAGCTATGAGGTAGTTCAACAGTTTTCTGAGAGTTTCAATCCAATTTTATGAGATGCCCTCAATTCATGAGTATAGTTTGCTTTAGAAAGGAAACCCACATCATATCCTTCCCCTAATGCACAGAACTTAATATGATACATCTTGGTGCCATCTTGTGACTGGAGTCACTTTTACATTCCATTTGCTCTAAATTCCCTTAAGCCCTTCCTCTCCCCATTCATGGAGGCCCACAATAGCCCAATATAGTCACACAGGAAGCTATAAGATTGCAAATGTGGCTACACACAGACTTTCAAATGAAAACTCGTATATTTCCTGCTCTATGGGAAACAGGTGTTCCAGCGTAGCAGAGGGACCACATATACTGGCAGGACAGCCTGTGTTGTCACCACAATGTACTTAAGAATTTATCTACTGACCCCACAACCAACACTTAAAAACCTATGACAACAAAACTCTGCTATTCCCCAAATAAAGTTTAAAGGGACAGTATTATGTGTCCCATGTAGTCAGTGCTTTAGTTTCTATTACCATATCCTAATTGTCATTGACATTTGCCTCCATGGGGAATGAGACCACAGTTTTCCTACACCCCACACACCAAACTATGGTCATCACAGTCACTGATACTCTATCACTGTGGCAACCAGGAAAATTCTTTGGCTAGTGTCATTGCATTAGGATGACTATCACAGCCACTCTCACTCATTTCTGTTAAGCGTGAGGACAAATTTCTCTGTGAGTTGTGTGTTGATGTCTTGATGCCTTCACCTCAACTATAGTTACACTTGAAGAAAAACCTCTGAACAGAAAGCAGTTTAACTACTACACTTGACAACTACAAGGTCAGATCTGTCATTGAAACTCATATCTGCACTTTGTTTTTCTTTTTTTCTTTTCTTTTCTTTTCTTTTCTTTTCTTTTCTAGACAGTTTCTCTAGATAGCATTGGTTGTCATGGACTCACTTTGTAGACCACACTTGCCTTGAACTCATAGAGACCTGCTTCCCTGCCTCTGCCTCTCCAAGTCACTGGGAGGGAGTAAATGTGTGCAGACATTGTACATGTCTGCAGTTCCTAATGACAAAAATTCCTCTGAAATCCATGCCTCTCATATGATGCTTACAAACATTCACTACTGCTTTCTCTAGGTCTCACCTCTCTTGTGGGTCACATTTACTAAAAAAGAAATCCCTACTTTACAAATATCTGCAGTCAGACCATTCACTCAGTCTCCTACTATTGGCTAGAGCTCAAGAAATCACACTTAATAAGAAGTTACTTCTATGTGCAATAGAAAACAAAGCCAATACACTGCAACCGCGTTACCATGACCCAGCTAAACACTTGCAATAATTTTTTTTTATTATTATTATTGTTAGTTACATTTTATTAACTGTATCCCAGCTGTATCCCGCTCCCTTATTTCCTCCCAATCCCACTCTCCCTCCCTCACCTCCTCCCTGCCCCTTTCCAAGTCCACTGACTGGGGAGGACCTCCTCCCCTTTCATCTGGCCCTGTTTTATCAGGTATCTTCAAGACTGGCTGCAAAGTCCTCCTCTGTGGCCTAACAGGACTGCTCCTCCCTTGGGGGGTGGGGAGGTCAAAGAGCCTGCCATTGAGTTCCTGTCAGAGATAGTCCCTGTTCCCCTCACTATGGGAAACCAATTGGTTACTGACCTACCACGGGCTTCATCTGAGCAGAGGTTCTAGGTTATATCCATACATGGTCCTTGGTGGAGTATCGGTCTCAGAAAAGACCCCTGTGCCCAGATATATTTGGTCCTTGTGGAGCTCCTATCCTTTCCACGTCATACAAACTCCCCCTTCTTTTGTATGAGGACCCGGGGTAAGATGATCAATCCTCACTTAGAAAGACAAATGGGAGGTGCATTGGACTTAGGAGAAAACAAGTAACAGGACAGGAGCCTACCACAGAGGGCCCCTGAAAGACTCTACCTAACAGTGTATCAAAGCAGATACTAAGACTCATAACCAAACGTTCAGCAGAGTGCAGGGAATCATATAAAATTTATTTTTATATTAATTACAGTTTATTCACATTTTATCCCAGCTGTAGCCCCATCCCTAGTCCCCTCCCAATTCCATCCTCCCTCCCGCATCTCCTTCCATGCCTCTTCCCCAGTCCACTGATCTGGGTGGTCCTCCTCCCCTTCCTTCTGACCCTAGCCTACCAGGTCTCATCTGGACTGGCTGCATTGTCTTCCTCTGTGGCCTGGTAAGGCTGCATGCCCCTGAGAGGGAGGTGATCAAAGAGGAGGCCAAATTTTGATTAAATCAGTTACATTAATTTGGAAGAATCACCAAATAACTGCAAATGTGTAGACATCATTGCAAAACAACAAGAACATACAAATGAAAGATGTGTGACACCTTTACATGACCTCAATTATTCTCCAGGATTGGACCTTAAATTAAAAGTAATTAAAATAAACTTGAAAAGGAATTTAAAATACTGACCCCAAGGAAGCACATTGAAATGCAAAACAATGCGAAAACACTTCAATGAAATGCAAAGTAATTATGTTGATGAGAAATTTAATAAAGAAAATATTAAAAATTAACCAAAAAGAAATCTTGAAAACAAGAAATTCAATTAATGGGATAAAAATTCATTTTCTAATTTCAACAGACCAAGAAGAAAAATAATTTATAAATTCTCATTTCCTTCTTTCCTTCCCTTCTCTGTGTATTCGGAGTTGGGGCAATGCTCACAAATGGATGAGTATGACTGCTTCCAGGACAAATGTCAAGGTCATGTTCTTAGATACTTGTTATGTCTTTTAGTAAGGCAAATTCTCACTACACATAGAGATCAGTAGTTTCAGAACAAAAGTTTCTTGCAGTATCATTAACTTAGACTAGCTTTTTTCAAAGGAATATGAATTTTAACAAATAAGAGTCTTGAATAGGGATTGATGATTGTTCTTGGGACAGTTTTACTATAATTTCTTGTTAATTGCACTACTCTCTAAGTATTATGCAGGCTTTATGTTAACCCTCATTGTTAACATCTTTGAATTCAACATAAGCTTCTTTCTTCACCTAACTACAGACTGTTTCTGTTTGCTACTCTTCCTGAATTCTCTTAGTGTATATTTGGATAAGAGCAATGAGCAATAGGAATGACATAACTTGGATGCTATACTGTCTTGAAATTCTTCTGACAAACTAGTTACACATTGCAGTCTCACTGAGTTCTCAAGATATAGCTATTATGCAAAAGATTCTTTTCCAGAATAGCACACGAATGGCCTCTAGTCCAATACCAGAGACAATCTCCCTAAAACCCTTTGAGACAAGTCTTCACTATCCCTTTTCTATCAGCTTGCTGATCTTTGACCTACTCACCCATAGAACGCCCATTAATATTCGATTACTGCACAATTGCACACCCGAGCTTCTCTAGGCAGGAGGTTCAAGCTCCTCCACTTTGTCCCTTAATCTGAATTTTTTAAATCATTAATCTGATTTTAAAGATCTAAAATAAGCATGGTTAGATTTTTAAACACAGTTGGATGTTCTAACACAGCAAAAGTCTGATTTCTCAAAAGCAATTTTCTGTATTAGTTACTTTTTGTCATTGCTAAATAAAATACATGACAAAAAACAAACTTAATGGAGTAAAGAGTTCATTTGGATTGTTTCTTGAGAGTGTAGTCCACCATGAAAAGGAGGAGGTAAGAGCAAAGTAAGGTGGCTTGTCACATCCCTCCCCCCATGCTCTAGAAGTGAGAGATGAAGCCTAGCACTCAAGTCAATTGTTTTCTTTTATTCAACATAGAAGCCTAGCTTTTCTGATCCCACCCAAATCCATTATATGTTCTTCCTCAACACATCCGATTTAAAACACCACCACACACAGACTAGTATCTTAGGGTTCCTATTGCTATGAAAAGAAACGATGACTATGGCAACGCTATAAAGGAAAACATTTATTTGGAGCTGGCTTAAAGATTCATAGGTTTAGTCTATTATCACGGTTAGAAGCATGGAGGATTGCAAGCAGAGAAGTTGCTGGAGGGGTAGCAAAAAATTCTATATTTGGTTTGGCAGGCAGTCAAAAGATATTAGGCCTCCCTCGAGCATCTGAAACCTCAAAGTCCACCCTCAGTGACATGCTTCCTCCAACAAGGCCACACCTACTCCACTATGGCCACATCTCCTAAAGTAGACACACTTTACAGACATATGAAAGTTATTTTCATTCAAATAACCACATCTGGAAGTATTTGTCCTAGATTACTTTAAATCTATTGTTTCTGGTTACCAAGATTAACCAATTGTACTGTTTTAAAATGACATTATTTCATGTAATACTGATGTTTCCACTGAAATCTCTTAAAGTTGGTGAATAAATTTAATAAAGTTATAAATGCAAAAATCAACATTTAAAATGCTAGTTTTTTATATATTAATGGCCAGTTTGTTGAAAAATGAAACAAGACATTGTGTACCTAATAACTACCAACTATGAAATCTGTAGGTATATATCCAAACAAGAAAGTGAAAGACTTCGTAATAAAAATTCAATACATAAAAAATAAGTAAAGAGAGATGAAAAAAATGGCATTTGAAAATAGAAGAAAATATTGTGAAAAAAGCTCATATTATAAAAGATGATATACATATTTGTTTCAATGATCCTGAAAATACTAGTTGAATTCATCAAAAAAAAAAAAAAATGAAGCAGTCTAACATACACAATTATAAAGCATCCGACAGCCATAGCAGTCTTGAGAAAAAAAAAATGTTGAAATACCACAGTCCAGACTTTAAATTATACTTGGGTTATGACACTTGTGATAATGATCTTTCAGGTGTGCATATTTTCCAGACTTGTAAATTCATGGAGGCTTCCACTACGATTTCAAAGCCAAGCCTGAGAGTACAAATGATGTGTTACAAGGTCAGAGATCTCCAAACATTTCTCAGCAGGACAATAAACTATAAAATTATAACGAAGACTGATGGAGGATGTGAACAGTATGTACTGCCTATCAAGGGAAGTTTCAGAAAGCAAGAAAAAATACCCAAGAGAGCAACTATATGTCCTCCAACTACAAAACCATTCGAGCTTCAGTGGAGTGGTACAGCACTCTGGGACTCATCTCAAGCCAAACTCAGTCCTAGATTCTGAACATGAGTTAGGCAGTAATGCTTGTCAGGTTTCGTAAGGAGGGTGTCTAACCAGGATGTCCCTGGGAATGCAGGCAGCTTGTGTAAACTTTTGATCATGATAGTTAAATTTGTACTGCCAATCAACATAAAAAATAAAGAAACACATAGATTTTTTTATAAATTTTGTGAAATATTTTTTCAGTATCCATAGTAGCTTTATAGTAATTTTAGACAATTAGTTTATTTTTATTATTAATGCAAATCTCTAAATATTTGTAAATATACATTTTTAGGGAAGTGAATTAATTGCAAACTCTTTCTGTGTTGAAATGATTAAATTTTGCTTACAATACAGAGTTAAGACTTAATTAAAGCTAAACATGGCTATAAACGGTCTCAAATAAATATTTAGTCACACAAAAACATTTTGAAAGGATATATAAATTAAAATATGTTTGATTATTACATTTTTATTATTATTTCTTATTCAATATAACATAACATTATAAATACCATTAAGATACAAAATTAATAAACTTTCTTTGAAGACATTTGAGTGAGGTTCATTCCATTATTTATATTTTGACATTTTGACAACTAAATACAAATTTACAAGATTTTTCATTAAATGTGTTTATTTTGTTCTGTAATAGTATTTATTTACATAGTTGAAATATAAACATGTTTTAGATCATTCTTTCAAAATACATAAGTATAGTTTTTATATGAAATATTTATAAACTGTTGTCTTAATTGGGGTTTCTATCGCTGTGAAGAGACACCTTGACCAAGGCAATTCTTCTAAAAAACAAATCAAAACATTTATTTGGGGCTAACTCACCATTTCAAACACTTAGTTCATTATCATGGTGGAAGTAGGGCAGCATCCAGGCAGACATGCTGCTGGAAAAGGAGCTACGAATTCTACATTTTAATCCGCAGGCCGCAAGGATGAGACTGGAATTCCACACTGAGAGGAGCCTGAGCATAGGAGATATCAAAGCCCACCCCACAATTAGACACTTCCTCCAAGAAGGCCACACCTACTCCAGTAAGGCCACACATTCTAATAGTGCCATGCCCTTTGGGCCAAGCATTCAACACAGAAATTTATGGAGGCCAAACTTTATCAACCCACCTGAACCACATTTCTAGTCTCACTCACTATGCAGCTATTACTAGTAAGTAGAACTAACTTTATTTTGCACAGAGGGACAAAATATACTGACTCAAACTGTCAAAGATACTCTCTTAAATCAAAGCTTATTTTATGTTCTATAAGGTTCAATGATACATTTAATTACACTAGAGTTTTATATGGTTCTTAATTTCATGAACTCATGAAAGAACATCTGGCTCTCTATACATAAATCATATTTTTATTTCTCATTTTTTTTACTGTAACAAAATTGATTTAAAGGTGACAGTCTTATGCTCATGCGGATAGACTCCTACTTTGTTATTGGATGAACCAGATGGTGTGTAGGTAAAAATAACATACTATTTAAATATATATATATATATATATATATATATATATATATATATATATAATGACAACTATATTAACAAATTTTAGCACTGTAAATGAGGCCAGTTAGTATTTAAGATTTTTCAGGAGTGGTTGCATTGTCTTCCTCTGTAGTCTGGTAAGGCTGCTCCCCCCTCAGGGGGAGGTGATCCAAGAGCAGGCCAATCAATTCATGTCAGAGACAGTTTTTTTCCCATTACTATGGAACCCACTTGGACACTGAACTGCCAAGGGCTACAACTGTGCAGGGGTTCTAGGTTATCTCCATGAATGATCTTTGGTTGGAGTATCAGGCCCAGAAAAAGACCCCTGTGCCCAGATTTTTTGGTTCTGTTTCTCTCCTTGTGGAGCTCCTGTCCTCTCCAGTTCTTATTATCTACAGCTTCTTTCATAAGATTCCCTAAACTCTGTCCAAAGTTTGGCTATAAGTCTCAGCTTCTGCTCTGATATCTTGCAGGGTAGAACCTTTCAGAGGCCTCTGTGGTAGGCTCCTGTCCTGTTGCCTGTTTTCTCCCTCTTCTAAGTCCATACTCTTTGCCTTTCTGAATGGGGATTGAACATCTTCTCCAGAGTCCTCCTTCTCTTTAGGTGTACAGATTTTAGTATGTTTATCCTATATTATATATCTAATATCCACTTGTATGAGGTCATTAATATTTACTATTGATATTCTTTTAGTAATGCTGCTGTTAATCCTAAACAGCTGTATAATCAAATCACCACACAGAGACTAGGATTTATTTAGTTAACATAGTGCTGGTCAATAGTTACTCCATCTTAAACCTCCAAGCCCTCATAGCTTCCCAACGTTTAGATTTCCACATTATACTTGCTTTTAGTGATATCTGAAATCCGGTTCAAGTTCATTTCTCCATGTCCTTTCAAGACTCTGCTCTTGCGTCTGCTCTCTCAGCTCTCTCCTGCCCTTCTCTCCTCCTCTGCCTCCCACCTTCCTGTCCTTTGGCTCCCCCCTCTCTTCCTGCTTCCTTTTCATTGTTCAACCTTGTGGCTAGTTGTTTTATTTTGGCATGTTTACATAAAGTTGAGACAGGTGATACTTAGAATAAGTATCACAATGCATGTCCAAATTAAAACCAGAGTGTGGGGGAGAGAAATCAGCATTTGAATGAACAAGGGTAAAGCGTATACATTCTAAAAGAACATTATACCAACAATCCACTTATGAGTGAGTATATACCTTGTGTGTCTTTCTGCTATGAGACACCTCACTCAGGATGATCTTTTCTAGATCCCACCATTTGCCTGCAAATTTCATGACTTCCTTGTTTTTTACTGCTGAGCACTATTCCATTGTGTAAATGTACCACAATCTCTGTATCCATTCCTCAACTGAGGGGCAACTGGGTTGTTTCCAGCTTCTGGTTATTACAAATAAAGTTGCTACAAACATGGTTGAGCAAATGTCCTTGTGGAACTTTTTTAATGCATCTCATTATTATTATCATTATTATTATTATTATTATTATTACTATTATTATTTACTATTTATTCGCTTTATATCCCAATTGTAGCCCACTCCCTCATCTCCTCCCACTTTCACCTTCTTTCCCTCTTCTCCCTCTATGCCATTCCCCTAGGCCACTGATAGGGAAGGTCCTCCTTCCCTGCTGTATGACCCTAGCCTATCAGGTCCCATCAGAACTATCTGTACCCTCTTTTTCTGTGGGCTGGCTAGGTTGCCTCACAGGCAGAAGTGATCAAGGATCAGGCAACAGAGTTTATGTCAGAGAAAGTCTCTTCTCCCCGTACAAGAAAACCCACATGGAGACAGAGCTGTCTATAGACTACATCTGAGCAGGGGCCTAGGTCCTCTCTATGCCTGGTTACTGGGTGACCAGTCTCTGTAGTCACAGCTGAGCCCAGGTGTTTTGGGAACATCTTTACAACATTCTGATTACATTAACTTCATGTAAATGAGTAAGATATTTGGATAGTTTTATTTTATGAAGAAAATTGTGATTGTTGTTACAAAGCCTGAGCAATTACATTTCCACCAATAACGTAAGAATTTCCTTTCTGCATGCTTGGAATTGCTTGTTATATTTAATCTACTTTACAATAGAAATGTTTAGTATAGGAGGTATCTTTTGTTGTGCTATGTATTTATACTTTACTGATGATTAATGCTGTTGAGCATTTTTCTATATGGTTGTTTGTAAAGTGCTTGCTTTTTTGAGAAGTATATACCTTAGCTCATTACTCATTTATTAAGTGCTCTGTATCTCATGGCAAGAGTGTCGAGTGCTTCTGCCTCTGAATTCTATGAGGAGGTCAGTGTAAGATGCCATGTTTCTTCCTCTATTCATCTCTGCCTTATCGCCCTGAGGTATATTCTCTCACTGAAATGAAATGTCTCCTTTTAGCTAAGCTGAATGGCCAGTGAGCTTTTGGAATCAATATATTTCTCCCCTAAATGTCTTTGGACTACAAGTGTGTTAAGCCTGGCCTTGTTATGTACTTCAGTGATGGAGATTTGAACTCACATCCTTACACTTGAGTTCATGTGTGTTCTCTTCCCCAGTGAGCTGGATTTCCATTTTCACTTTTCTTATATATAAGTTCTACATTGGGATCATTATACATAGTGATTTGTCATTGTATTTAGCATTCTGTTCAGTATTAAAGAAATAAATACTAATTTTACGTGAAAATAAGCTATGTAGGTACTTGAGACCTTTACCTATGATACTTGGACATTGAGCATTATAATATCCTGCCAAATTTTAAGATCTAGCCAATCTATAATTTTTGATTTATCTTTGTTTTTGTTATTTCAGAGTAAAGTAGCTTGTTACAACTAGTTATATAATTTTAAAGTTTGTATTGACATTATCTTTAATATTTCAACTCTGTATTTTGGCCAGTTTGAAAACTGTGGAAATAATTTCACATTAAATGTGTAATCAATCATGTATCTGCATACTCTATTTTCACTTGATAATTCCACATTTCAAAATATCAATAGTCAGCAACAAATTTTCTAGAAGACTACATGTATGACTGCTGTTTGAAACTATTTTTAAGAAGTTTTATTTATTTATTATTTATTAAAATTTATTCATTTTGTATCCCCACTGCAGCCCCCTCCCTCATTTCCTCCCAGTCCCACACTCTCTCTTTCTTCTCTCCCTATGCTCCTCCCCAAGTCCACTTTAGGAGAGTTCCTCCCCTTTGATCTGACCTTAGCCTATTAGATCTCATCAGGAGTGGCTGCATTGTCTTCCTCTGTTGCCTGGTAAGGCTGCTTCCCCTTCCTGTCAGGGGGAGGTGATTAAAGAACCAGTCACTGAGTTCATGTCAGAGACAGCCCCTGCTCGCATTACTAGGGAACTGAAGATCAAGCCTTTAATGCATAACACTTTGAGGAGATTTTTCTGACACACTTAGCCCGGGGAAGATTCAGTGGAGTTCTAGGAGGCAAAAACAGATTCTGAACTATGAGCAGTTAAAGTGCGGTAGTGTTGGAGAAAGATATCTAGACTACTGTTTTCACGGTGGGGGGAGGCACATCTGATGTTAAAAGGAAAATAAAACAATGTCCTCTGTAGGAGGATCTATAACCCTGTTTGAAGGATCCTTAAATGAAGGTGGTAAAAATGAGATGAATTAAGCAGTTACTATTGTTTTGAAACTGGAGCTATAAACCTAAACTGAATTACATCTTTTTATTCTAATTTCATAAAATGTAAGGTTGTTACAAATGCAGATTAGAGGGCCCCCAAGTGAGATATAAATATGTTCTTCTTGAAATTTTTTTAATTAAATTTTCATTTTTTACATTAATTACATAAATTTAACTTGTAATAGCTAAACACAAAAAAGACTGGTTTTAGGTTTTGATGGAAGATTTCAAACAGTTTTTCTGTTTTTTATTTTTCCCTCTCTAGATATATAGTAAGAACCAAGTAATGAAGGCAAATGCTCCCAGACATTTTCTTCCAAATATGAGAAGAAAGTTGTGTACATGAAATCTTAGTCATGTGGTTACATGAACTGGATATGATGCAAACACCAGTTACCATGTCAGTGTGGATGGGAGAAACAGATCAAGGCCCTGCTCCAGCGAAATAAAGAGCTGGATGCAGTTAGTGGCTGGTGAGAGGGAATGAGTCTTCTGGAGGATTGAGCTACCTGACTGACTGTACAGGCAGAAGAAATCAACTCTGAACACATACACGTACTAGCAGAATATATATATGTATAAATATATATAAAATATATATAATTTTGTTTAATTAAGTTTACATATTAAGGAATTATAAAATATGTATAATATATATAACATAATATAGTACAACCTAAAATATTGTTAATAATATAACATAACATTAATATATTACAATACTATATATATCTATGTATATATATATATATATATATATATATATATATACTAATTTATGTAATTTTAGAAAGGTAATGAATTTGAGAAAGAATAAGGGGCCTGGAGAAGATGGATGCAGAAAGGGTTGGGAGAAAATGATATAAATATAGTTCTCATGCTAAAAAATACTTTCTTACACATAAATAAAGAAATTTATCCAGAATGTATTGCAATTTTAAATCATCCCTTCAGGCTTTTGTGATAACAGCTTGATTATCAGCAGACAAGCTAATAGAAAAATAAGTGGGCTGTTTTTATCAATTGGTATTTTTATCAGTAGATTAATAATTTCATGG
Source organism: Meriones unguiculatus (assembly GCF_030254825.1). Lineage (NCBI taxonomy): Eukaryota > Metazoa > Chordata > Mammalia > Rodentia > Muridae > Meriones > Meriones unguiculatus. The sequence continues at coordinate 176,798,381 of NC_083350.1, read as the reverse complement.
AAACTATGGGAAATGGTGATAAGTTATAGTCTACTTGGAAGAAATGGGTTATAGGTTACTTGTAATCACATATAAATTATGTATCTTGTTCCCAGGCCTCTTCCTTATCTTTTTCCTTCGTCTAGGTCCCGTTCCTCCTCTTCTTCCTCTCTTTCTTCCTTCTGCTCTGTTCTATCTCTGCCATCTCTATTTCTAACTTTTCTCTATCTAGCTCTTCCATCCCAGCATGGTACAATGTAAAAATGTTTCTTATACCACAGAGCAATGCATGAAAGAAAGCATAGATTGAAACCTGTTGCCAAGTGTTGCAATAAACTAGTCATCCTCTAATTGGATTTCCTTCAAGTATTATATTAAGTGATAGAAAGTTGACCAACACTGAGCCTATATTTATGAAAAAATTGATAAGTGGATTGCTAAGTTTATGAGCTTTAACATGATGATCTATATTTTAGTCTACAACATAATAAAATGAGTAGGAGTAATTTATCATAAGAAGACACTATTGAAAAAGTAATAAAATAAGCTGCAAAGTTACTTATTAACTTACTTATTTTCCATTGTCCCAGAGACTGAGCTGAGTCAAAATGAATGCTGACCAGATGCGCTGGACGGCACTGTTTGCTGGATATTGTTCTCCAGTCTAGATATATAAAGAGTAAATTCAAGGCATATGAAGATTTTCCATAGTTTAATATTCTCTTTTATTCCAATCACGTTGTTAGCAATATCTGTGTGTGCATGGGGTAGGAATTAAAACTATAGAAGAAAACAAAAAAGAGAGATTTTTCAGTGCTACAATGAATATGAGTAGAGCAGTGTGATGAACTAAATAGGCAGAATAGTACATTTATATTAGACCCAAGAGTTAAGAACAATTCAAAAGAGCAAGACTGACCAGAGAAGTAACATGAACTTGCATTTTTGATGCAGAGTGCGTTGCATGAAAAACTGCTAGGAAGGTTTGAATTTCCTAGACTGACTATGAAGGTGGTTGTCATAGATTACCAGCTTCTTTTTTTCTTGTTTCTTTTTTATTCTCACATTAAATACATCCTAACTACAGCCTCCTCTTCCTCTATACCTCCCATGCCCATGCATTTCTCCTTTTCTCCAAGATCTAATGCTCCTGTTTCCCTTCAAAAATACCAGGGCTTCCAATGATATCCACTGACCATAGCCTAAAAACATGCCATAAAACTGGGCACAAACTCTCCTATTGAGGCTGGATGAGGCGAGCAAGAAGGAAGAACTAGGTACCAAGAACAGGCAAAAGACTAAGAAATACCCCCCCGACACACACACAAAACCACAAGTGAAACAACCACAGCACATATTAATTGGACCTAGCAAAGACCCACACAGGCTCTGTGATTGTCACTTCAGTCTCTGTGAGCCCTACTTAATTGATTTTGTGGGTCATAGTCTTTAGGTGTCTTTGAGTTCTCTGGCTCCTATAATTCTTCCTTCTCATCTTTTGTGGGGTTTTATGAGCTTCATTCATGTTTGGGTGTGTGTCTCTACATTTGTTCCCATCAGATGCCAGAGGAAGCCTTTCTGCTGACTTTTGAGCTAGGCACTGATCTGTGAGTTCAGCAGATTTTTTTTTTTTCTTTTTTGGTCAGTCATGCTTGGTTCTATTCTAGGTTTCTGAGCCATCCAGAAGCCACGCAGCTTTCTCTTTCTAGCTGACCAGGTAGTGTTGGGCATGGGCCACCCCTCAGTAGTTGGGCTTTAAGTTAGACCAGACAGATATTTGTTGACCAACCAACAAGCTCCAAGCCACCATCGCTCCAGCCCAGCACAATTTGCTAGCATGACAGGTATTGGTGGAATGTTTTGTGGCTTGAGTTGAGGTCCCAGTCTCACCATTGAAAGCCTTGCCTGAGATATCAACTTCTTTAGGTAAATTTATGCAGTAGTTTCAAATTAAAACTACTATTTCTCATTCTTCCTTTTAAATCTGTACATGATCAAAAACATGGTTAAATGTCAAATTGGTATAGTCCGTACAAAATAGTACATCGATTGTCCTATATATTTTGCAAGTAATCTTCTGGAACATCCATGTGTCGATTTTTTTTTTTTAATTTCTTGACTTCTGTCCTCTCCTCCCAGGCCCACTCTCCCTCATCCCTCTATCCCTGCTTTCATACTCCTCAGAAAAGGGAAGCCACACCTGCCCACCTAAACACATGAAATCTCATCAGGACTGAGTGCATTATCTTCACCTGTGGCCTGGTAAGGTAGCCCCTCCAGGGAGCAGTGATTGAAAAGCAAGCAACGAGGTTTATGTCAGAAAAAAAAAATCCCTGTTCCCCTTACTAGGAAACCCACATGAAGACCATTAGCTGCTTCTGAGTAGGGGGACCAGGTCCAATCCATGCATGATCCTTTATTGGTGCTTCATTCTCCATAAGTCTATGGTCCAGGTTAGTTGCCTTTGCTGGTCTTCTTGGGGAGCTCCTGTCCCCTCCCTTCTGTCCTTATCCTCACTCTTCCACAGGATTCACTGTACTCTGCCCAATGTTTGGCTATGAGTCTCATTATCTGTTTAGATCTGGAGCCTCTCAGGGAATAGCTATGTTAGGCTTCTGTCTGCAAGCATAGCAGAGTATCATTAATCATGCCAGGGGTTCACTGTTTCCTATGGAGTGGGTTTCAGGTTGGGCCAGGCCTTGGTTGGACATTCCCTCAATCTCTGCTCTATTTTCATCCCTGCATATCTTGCAAATTTTGGGTCAAAGCTTTTGTGAGTAGGTTGGTGTTAGCCTTTCTTCACTAGGAGTCCTGTCTAGTTAGAGGGTGTCTGCTTCAACCTCCATGATCCCTGTTACTAGAATTCCCAGCAAAAGCCATCCTCATATCCTCGCAGGAGCCTAATCTGTTACAGGTCTTTAGCTTGACACCCCCTTCCCCATGGTTACTCTTCTTTCTGCAAGACCTCTGTCCTTCCAGCCCTGCTCACCCCAATCTGATATCCACTGTTATTTCTCTCCGCACTTACTCTCCTACCCTGTTCCATCTCTTCAAATATATAAAATAATATGTGATAAAGCTGAATAAATTGGAACATCCACATAATAAGCACTAGTAAATCAGCCCCAGTAAAATAGAAATCGGTGAAATAAGAAATACTAGTACAATTTTTTTTTTTTTTTTTTTTTTTTGCATTTACTATATGTGTCATTTCTCACTCTGCTATGTTGGTCCTCGACCAGACTATCTATGGTTGTCAGGTTTTATTCTAAGTTCACATACCAGGGAAGCTCCCTAGCTGGACCAATGCTGTAGATTAATATGTTAAAAAGTCTAAGATTGCAAGACAGATAAGAGAATTTCTATGGTCAATCAGTGTTGGTCAAACTGTGAACCAGTATATAAACTTCTCATATCTGTTTCTATAATATTCTGTAAGTTATTATCTCTGTGTGACAGTGTAATTTAGTTCATGAACAGAGTTTTTTGCTACAACTTGGATGTCAACTGTGGTTCAAATCACAGGTGACCTGCTACTATGGTTTTCAATTCACGAATCTTGAAAATAATTTGCTTTTATTTTTACATCATCTGCCTTAATGCTGAACAAGAGATATTAGATAAATATTAACCTATCAACCTTAAATTATGTTTCAAGAGAGCGACCTCATAAGCGGTTGTCATATTTACACACAAAGTCAAGCAGGAAACTTATGACCAAATAGCACATAAGAGAGTTGGGTCAGTGCTTTCAGCAGCCTGCAAATGTGGCAAGTGTTCATGTTTCAAACTGTCTTGCCACTTGGTCCACTTGGCTTTACAAGTTTAACAACACATAGAGCATTTTAAATAAAGTATAAATTGTCAACATTTTGCTGGTGAAATATTCGTATTAGTGCCTAAATTAACTAGGTAAATTATTCACTCATGCAAAGGAGGTGCTATATTGCTTACATTTATGTCCTAATACTGAACGCATGCAAGTTCTCTAGGTTTGATAACAACCACTGTATTAAAAATCTAAGAGTTTCATATGCCCAGTTATTATGCATAGAATATATTTGTAAGCTATTTTCTGTCATAGACCTATGAGTTTCTCTATTTAAAAAAAAAAACAATACACTTTTCCATTTATATATAATCTCTTAGCAGTGATTTTTTTTTGGGGGGATTGAGACATAATGATGTATGTAGTTTTAAGTACTATAGTATGCACTAGCGAGACTATTTCTTCAAGTTTTAAGTCTACATTCATAACAGTACAGTTTGGAGTACCATGACAATCCAAAGAGTTGAGCTTTTATTTTTATTAAATTTTTATTTTTTATATTGATTACAGTTTATTCACTTTGTACCCCAGCTGTAGCTTCCTCCCTCATATCCTCCCAATCATACCCTCTCTCCCTCATCTCCTCCCATATCCCTTTCCAAGTCCACTGATAGGGGAGATCATCCTCCCCTTCCATCTGATCCTAGATTATCAGGTCTCATCAGGACTGACTGCATTGTCTTCCTCTGTGGGCCTGGCAAGAATGCTCCTCTGTGGAGGGGGGGTGGAGTAGTCAAAGAGCTCACCACTGAGTTCATGTCAGAGACAGTCCCTGTTCCCATTACTAGGGTACCCACTTGGAAACTGAGCTGCCATGGGTTACATCTGAGAAGGGGTTCTAGGTTGTTTCCATAAATGGTCCTTGGTTGGAGTATTAGTCTCAGAAAAGACCCCTGTGCCCAGACTTTTTGGATCTGTCGCTGTCCTTGTGGAGCTCCTGTCCTTTCAAGGGTTTACTATCTCTCCCTTCTTTCATATAATTCCCTGCACCCTGCCCAAAGTTTCATTATGAGCCTTAGAATCTGCTTTGAAGATGCACCTCTGAGAAGAGTCTTTCAGAGGCCCTCTGTGGTAGGTTCCTGCCCTGTTTCCTGTTTTCTCCTTCTTCCAAAGTTCGTTCCGTTTTTTAAAATTATTTTTATTTTTATTAATTAAACTTAATTCACTTTGTATCTCCCCTGTACCTCCCTCCTACCTCCCCTCCCAACCCCCCCTACTCTTTCCCATCCATGTCCCTTTCCCAATCTACTGAAAAGGGAGGTCCTCCTCCCCTTCCCTCTGATCCTATTCTATCAGGTCTCATCAGGAGTCCTGATTGTCTTCTTCTGTGGCCTGGTAAGGCTGTTCCCTCCTCAGGGGATGGTGATCAAAGAGCAGGCCAATAAGTTCATGTCAGAGACAGTCCCTGTTCCCATTACTATGGAGGCCACTTGGATACTGAACTGCCATAGGCAACCTCTGTGCAGGGGTTCCAGGCCATCTCCATGAGTGGTCCTTAGTTGGATATCAGTCTCCGAAAAGACCCCTGTGCTCAGACTTTTAGGATCTGTTGCTGTCCTTGTGGAGCTCCTGTTTTCTCCAGGTCTTACTATCTCCCTCTTCTTTCATAAGATTCCTTGTACTCTACCCAAAGCTTGACTATGACTTTCAACATCTGCCTCGATACCCTGCAGAGTCGAGTCTTTCAGAGGCCTTCTGTGTTAGGCTCCTGCCCTGTTCCCTGTTTTCCCCCTCCTCCGATGTCCATACTCTTTGCCTTTCAGAATGGGGATTGAGAATCTTAGCCAGAGTCCTCCTTCTTGATTAGTTTCCTTAGGTGTACAGATTTTAGTATGTTTATCCTATATTATATGTCTAGTATCCACTTATGAGTGAGTATATACCCTTTGTGTCTTTCTGCTTGTGGGATAGCTCATTCAGGATGATCTTTTCCAGTTCCAATCATTTACCTGCAAATTTCATGATTTCCTTGATTTTTATCACTGAGTAATATTCCATTGTGGAGATGTACCATAGAAAGTTCCATAGCTCCTGCTTCTCAGCCCTTCAAGTAACTGAACTCTGGCCTCTCACTGCAGAATAACCAGCTTGGAGAGAAGTGATTTCTTCTCCATTCAGCAAGTGTTTGCTCCAGTGACTTGCAGCAGGCTTGATTTGGTGTTGGTTAAAGGTATGGGGTGGCAGTATAGAATTGCTGCTTTGTGTTCATTGACCACAAAACAGTTTGGGGTGTATTAGTGAGAACAGACAGGTCTCACCATTCCTTTGTCAGAGACTGTTTAGTTTTCACTCTGGGACCTAATTTATATAAACTATTGTTTTCAGTTCATTTTTGTTTTTCATATCTCTGGAACTCTGAACATTTTATTTTAAACCAGGGATTTTATTTTATATAAGATTATAAATTTTTCTTTTAAGAGTTCTTAAGAGATTTAACTTTTTAAAAATACATGTTTGATGTAAGCTTGAAAAAAATCCTTTTTTTTTTCAAGTTTTCAATATGTATAAGATCTACTCAGGGATAAGACTCCCAATCACTGAAATCCTGTTTTACAGTTTTTAAGTTATATTGGAGATATTTGCATTTTAACAGTCAAGCAGATGTTTAAAATGAAATACAGTTATAATAAATTTATTTTAATTAACAATGGATGTGTTCCAGGCTGATTTTGTCTCTCCTAGTGGTAGGAAAACTGTGAAGAGGTATGTAAAGAACATTTAATTTCTTGGCACTTTTACTTAACAATCTGGCTCGTGTGCATTAGTTCAAGTTATCTACCCATATAGCTGGTCATCTATATGAATTTCTATAACTTAATTTATGCATTAGGTAATTTTGTTTGCGATAATAAAGAATACAAAAGTAAAATAGAATTTGAACTGAGAACAAGAACAGATCCATTTGTTACTTCTCATCGTGTAGTTATAAATAATAAAGATATCGACAGAATGAAAACAAGCACTTCTTGATCAAAATGTTGTTTTTGGGTCAACAAAACCCTACCTGTCTAATTAAACACATAAAATATTATGGAAGGGCATAGAGCACCATTCATTACTACTGGGAGTGCTTAACACCAGTGGTATGTAAAACAGGAACCTTTCAAATCACATCACAGAGCAGGTTTGGTGATAAAACTCTTACAGCTGCAAAAAATCAAATAACAACCTGAATTTCCAGTGCAACTGACCATTAATACAGTGCCCATCACTGCAGGAAGTTTTCTTTCTCGAACTATTGCCAAAGGTAGACTTTATATCCCATCTATGCTTGTTTGCACACCAAATTCTAATGTAAGGCTTGAGTGTTTCATTTTATTGCTGTTACTGAGGACAAGTCATATATCCATGTACTAGTTTAAAGGGGAAAAGACAGCATTTTTAAAATCCTACAGATGGAAGATTTTTCTGATTTTTACTTACCATCAGGAATTGAGATTAATACACTCAGTCCTTTGCATATTTCCTTAAATATAATGCTGCTTAACAAAAATGCCTGGATTTCTCCAAACATATTTTGCACCTATTCAGGTACATCAGTCAGCAACTCAAAAGTTTCTTTCAGTAATTATGTTACCCTAACCCTCTCATATAAGACATCAACAATTCCCTTGAAGTATGGTTACAAAATTTCGTGAAACACAAACTGTATGCATTATAGCATATCACTAACTTTCTATATAAAACAGAAATTTTATAAATTTATTTATCTACTCTATCCCAATTTCTTTGTTATTCTTTTTACAGAAATAATGTGAAGTAACAATTTAAAATATAAATAAAACAATAAAACACACCCTTTTCGAGTTAGTGTGACGTGGAAAGGATTGGAGCTCCACAAGGACGAAATATACCTGGGCACAGAGGTCTTTTCTGAGAGTGACACTCCACCAAGGACCATGCATGGATATAACCTAGAACCTCTGCTCGGATGTAGCCCGTGGTAGCTCAGTAATCAATTGGTTTCCCTTAGTAAGGGGAACAGGGACTATTTCTGACAGGAACTCAATGGCAGGCTCTTTGGTCTCCCCACCCCCCAAGAGAGGAACAGTCCTGCTAGGCCACAGAGGAGGACTATGCAGCGAGTCCTGAATATACCTGATAAAACAGGGTCAGATGAAAGGGGAGGAGGTCCTTCCCAATCAGTGGTTGGAAAGGTGCAGGGAGGAGATGAGGGAGGGAGGGTGGGATTGGGAGGAAATAAGGGAGCAGGATACAGCATTAATAAAATGTAACTAATAATAAAAAAGTAAAATTAAATTAAAAAAACAAAAACACACCCTTTTCATATACATACCTATTTATGTATAAATTCAAGTCATTTTTGCGATTAAAATGATTTCGAACATAAATTACAGTGAACATATTTCATATCTTTAAAGGAAATGAAACAATTAAAATGGCGAAGCCAGAAACACAGGTAGTAAGAAAAGGAAGGGGTTAAAGCAGGGTAGGAGAGACAAGCTGACCACATAGGTAACATGGCAGTCCTTTGAAAATCAACAAAGCCATTCTTGGCAACCTGTGACCATCTCTCAGAAATCACCACTACCAGTTCTTGCCTTCCCCACAATGAACAATGCTGCAGGAACAGAAACATTAACTGAGAGCTCGTATCATCCATAGAATGCAGAGTCACAGAGATACACTGAAAATGGTGCAAGTCTTCTTGAGACGTTAAAGCCTACCAGCCAGTGGCAAATCTCCTCTAATAAGGCCACATCTCCAAATCCTTCCCAAACAGTTCAACCACTCTGGGGACCAAGTCTTCAAATATATGAGCCTACGAAGGTCTTCCACTGAGAGCAACACACACCACCCACCTGGGGAAAATGTGCAGGCTGTTATTGCCCTTCCATATACATGCAATGAAAACGACGGAAGTGTAAGGATACAATATAAAAAAGTTCCCTTCCCTGTCTTCTCCTGCTTCCAATGTCTATCTCGTTTGTCCTTTGGAATGGGGATTGAGCATTTTCCCTAGGGTCTTCCTTCTTGTTTATCTCCTTTAGGAGTATAGATTCTCCTATAGTATGTTTATATTGTATGCCTAACATCCACTTGTGAGTGAATATATACCATGTGTGTCTTTCCACTTCTGGGTTACCACACTTAGGATGATCTTTTCTAGTTCCCAACATTTGCCTGCAAATTTCATGATTTCCTTGTTTTTAATAGCTGAGTTGTATTTCATTGTGTAAATGAACCACAATTTCTGTATCCATTCCTCAGTTGAGGGACATCTAGGTTGTTTCCAGCTTCTGGCTATTACTAATAGAGCTGCTATGAATATGGTTGAACAATAGCCCCTGAAAGACTCTACTGATTGAGCTATCAAAGTACAGGCTGAGATTCATAGGCAAACTTTGGGCAGAGTGCAGGAAATATTAGAAAGAAGGAGGAGATAGAAAGACCTGGAGGACACTGGAGCTCCAAAAGGAGAACAACAGAGCCATAAGAACTGAGCCCTAGTGGCCTCGAAGAGACTGATACCCCAACCAAGGACAATGCATGGAGATGACCTAAAACCCTGGCTCAGATATTGCCCATAGACTCAGTCTCTAAGTGGTGCCCTAATAAGGGGAGCAAGGACTTTCTCTGGCATCAGTGGTAGGCTCTCTGATCACATCCCCCTGGGGCGGGGTGCATCCTTGTCAGGCCAAAGAGGAAGACAATGCAGCCAGTCCTGATGAGACCTGATAGGCTAGGGTCAGATGAAAAGGGAGGAGGACCTCCCCTATCAGTGGACTAGGGGAGGAGGATGGGGGAGAAAAGGGAGGAAAGGTAGGTTTGAGAGGAGACTAGGGAGGGGACCACAGCTGGTATACAAATTGTAATAAATTATAATAATAATGATAAAATTAAAAAAAAATATGTCTCTGTATTCAGGATGAGACCACTAAGACCATGTTATGGACAAAGGAATAGATATGAGGTGACCATTGAAAATGAAAGTTATTTCCTGGGAATATTATCTACTGAATGGCCTCTATGTGGTTTGGAACCATTACACCTACAATTATGTTTTTATTTCCCTAATTCAAACCATACTTTTGCACAAATAGTCTGATATCTCAAAAGACCTGGTACCATTATAATTAAGCTCACCAATCTTGCTACTATACCCTTCCACTTTTGCAGGGAACATGGGGGGAATTACCATAAATTGAGATTTAGTCCATCATGATTTAAGTAAAAAGTGCTTATCTCATAAGATGAGCAAGACTTCCTAGAAGCGTATTTAAAATCCAGGATGTAGAACACTGCTCCTCACACTTGGAGTAGCTTACTCTTGTCTCTCTTTAGAGTGCTTTGCTTAGCTGTATTAACTAGGTGTTTTGCTAAATAAACTTCACCTAAACTACCTAAACCAAAGTTATTCCTTAAGGAAGACAAGAGCAGAATGAGTGCCACAACTCCCACAATATTTACACCCCAAGTGACCCAACAATCCTCTCCAGATCTTTTGCCACAACCTACTACATTTCTGCAAACTCATCCAATACGGTTTTAGCAAGCCAGCTATTTCCACATTTATATCATCCCAGATGCAATGAGCAGCTCCATGGGGCAGTAGCAATCCTGGCTGTTAACAAACTCCTCAAAGCCCTCTTGTTAACTTCAACCTGTCAATCAAAACTAAGCTTGAATGTTATCATTTTTGAGAGACTTCTCATTTTCACCCAAAAATAAACAGTGACATAGCGGCTATCAAATAATAGAATTTTAGTTCTAAGCACATCAGATATAGTACGTTTTTATTTGTGAGATATGCTGTATAAATTGATTTTAATTTCATTTCTTACTATCTGTGTCTCCAAATAAGGTGTTAGTCTCCATCAGTGTATTAATCAAGAAATTATCTTCCCAGTCTCTGAAAGAGGTAAATTCTAAGAAACCTCTATATCAAGAAAGGAAGTTTATCTGGGGATAATACATACGAAGCACTTTGGTTTTTGCACATTAGGCAGGGTAGGAGAACAAAACAGTGTACTGTAGTTTCTGAACACAAGAACGCTAACAAAAGGAGTCAGTTTTGTGGGTTTGCCTCCTGCTAGAGAACAATGAATGCTCATTATGAACAAATAGCAAAGTCTGAAGAGCATTTGAAAGTGGAGAAATGAATTCCTTAGTCTAATCTGAGATTTATAATTTCATTTACCTGTCACAAAGGTGTCAAGAGCATTCAGATTTTGCTTGAGCAGGATGACTAGATTCCTTGTACAATCTCATTAGATTTCTGCTTAGAATTTGTCTGCTTTAATTTGACTACTCCTAGTTCATGAAATGTCCCATGTAGAACTTGTCTGATCAAACTCTATATACATTTCCTTTTGTGTGTCTGTTTCAAAAGACTTAATCACTTCTAATATTAGTTCAACCCTAACTTGAAGCCAGTGCAGACAGGTAGAGCTGCTTTAAAAAAAAAAGTGACTGAGAGCCTATTTCTTGAAGGTAATTGCAAAATAATCAGATTTGGAGAAAGAGGTGGATAAATGTTCAGCTGGCTGGGAGAGGTAATGACATGTGCAAGATGCCGAGGTAGAACTTAATGAGTCATGTACAGGAGTGAGACAGAGGTTTGCTTGCCAAGGGGAAACAAGACTTCCAATAACGTTTCTATCTTTCCGTTTTCTGATTTATATTTTCTATTCAAATTTCCTCTAAGAAAATGGAGAATGTGTGTGTGTGTGTGTTTGTGTGTGTGTGTGTGTGTGTGCGTGTGTGGTTCCTTTCGGATTTTTATATTTTGAGATTCAATACTCCAAAATCATTTATATGTGAAGAAGCTGCCTCCATGTTCTTGCAAAGGAAACTGTTTCACACAATCTACATTGTTATATTAATGAATCACTCGAGCAGCAGACAGCCATCAATTTTGTGAACTAGCTACAGCAGGTTTCTCCATTCTCATTACAGTAGAGAAGATTTGATGATTCAGTTCACATCCTGCAAATAGCAGGCACATACATAAGAGGTAGCTGAGCTCCTGGACTCCAGGCAGAAGGTGAAACAAATGCATGAACTCTATGACAGACATCATTTATACACACTGAGTTAACTACTATGCCAGGGTTCTCATTGCCTCTTGTATATGCAAGGCACTTTTCCTGAGTATGTATGTGAATATGGTTTTCACTGTCCCAGTAAAGAAAAAATAGTGAGCTTTCAGATCTTTTATTTTCTGAACTAATCTTTCAGGAAACAAGGTTTAGTTTATGTAAGAGTGGAGATTTTATTTTAAATCTGAAAAAAGGAAATATCTTTACAGCAATTTCTTTTTCACCAAACTATACTCTGTTATCATGACTGATGTTAAATATTGTTAGAATTGCCTGCCTTCATTCTGCATTTCTCCTGTGGCAATTCTAAAGTTCAAGTATCTCAAATGTGGCAGCACTTATGTAAAACTGACATTTCTTCTAACTTCCTGAATAAGAAAGCAGTGAAAGAGTAATATTGTCGATGCTATTATCTACTTATTTATTTTTACAACAAAATTAAACTTTAAACATTTTCTTTTTCCAATTATTTAATATTTTTGTCTTATAAGAGAGTTTGGTGCATTCAGAAGATGTAAGCATTACTCTTTACAGAAACAAATTACTGCAATTCATTCTGTTTTCCAAATTAATTATTGTAACATGTTCTATCACAACTGACCCATATTCTCCTTTATACTAATACAAAACCAATGTGTTGATACCCTGTACATGCAAACACATAATTAAGGTAATAAATCATGAGAATTCACAACTGAAATTACTGGGACAAAAGCATTCTTTAATGTTAAATTCAGACTAGTGAGTAAATTATTAATTCCCTAACTCCATTATTCTTATCTAATATTCATATTTTACCACTTCTAAATTTCTTTTTTTATTTAATTTTATTTTATTAATTATACTTTATTCACTTTGTATCCCCCCTTAAGCCCCTGCCTCCTCCCCTTCAGGTCCCACCCTCCCTCCCCCTTCTTCATGCATGCCCCTCCCCAAGTCCACTGATAAGGGAGGTCTTCCTCTCCTTCCTTCTGATCTTAGTCTATCAGATCTAAGAGCAACAATCAATAAATGGGACCTCATGAAACTGAAAAGTTTCTGTAAAGCAAAGGACACCATCATCAAAACAAAACGAATGCCTACAGATTGGGAAAAAATCTTCACCAACCCTTTATATGACAGAGGGCTAATATCCAGTACATATAAAGAACTAAAGAAGCTGAAAAGCAGCAAACCAAGTAATGCAATTAAAAAATGGGGAACAGAGATAAACAGAGAACTCTCTGTAGAGGAATATTGAATGGCAGAGAAACACTTAAAGAAATGCTCAAATTCATTAGCCATTGGGGAAATGCAAATCAAAACGACCCTGGGATTTCACCTTACACCCATCAGAATGACCAAGATGAAAAACTCAAGTGACAACACATGCTGGAGAGGTTGTGGAGAAAGGGGAACCCTCCTCCACTGCTGGTGGGGATGTAAACTGGTAAAACCACTCAGGAAATCAATATGGCGCTTTCTCAGACAACTAGGAATAGTGCTTCCTCAAGATCCAGCCGTACCACTCCAAGGCACATATGTAAATTTCTTAATACCATTCAAAATTTTTCAAATATGTAATTTATACTCACTTTAGTGACCACAACATCAACTTTGAATAATCCTATTTTCTTTTATATTAATTGGTTTACCTTCATAAATTTTAGTAAACAATGTTTAAGCACAACGATACAACTGGTCCTTTTATGAACTATAGAATAGATATCAATTATAAATTCTGTGTTAACTGCTGTGTTAAATATGTGCTTTTCTCTCACTATAATTCACACCATTGATTTCAAGTTCCAGTCAGTTTCCTTTACATGACAACTTTCTGTTTCCAGATAGAAATTTTAATTTTGTGATGTATCAGTGTTCTAAGATTCTTCACAATAGCCTCTGTTTATAATACCTTCTTCAAGTTTATTGCAGACTTCCATTATTTAACCTTCTGTTTTTTATTTTTTGAAAATCACTCAACATATTTAACCAAGTAATCTCTTTAAAATATTGGCACACGAGAAAACTTCCTGAACATAATAGCAATAACATAGGCAGTAAGATCTAGAGCTAATAAATGGGACCTCATGAAACTGAAAAGCTTATTTAAGGCAAAAAACACTGCCAATAGGACAAAACAGCAGCCTACAGAATGAGAAAAGATTTTTGCTAACTTCACATCTGCCAGAAAGCTAATTTCCAAAATATATAAAGAACTCAAGAAACTAGATATCAACAAACCAAATAACCCAATTAAAATTTGGGGTACAGTTCTAAATGGAGAATTGTCAACGGGAATGTCAAATGGCTAAGAATGCATTTAAAGAAATATTCAACATTCTTAGTCATCATGGAAGTGAAAATCAAAACAATTTTGAGACTCCATCATATACCTGTCAGATTGGCTAAAATCAAAAACACAAGTGACAGCTTATGCTGGTGATGATATAGAGCAAGGGGAACACACTTCCATTGCTGGTGGAAATACAAACTTGTACAGCCATTTTGGAAATCAATATTGCTCTTTAGAGAAAATTGAGATTTGATCTACCTCAAAATCCAGCTATACCTCTTCTTGGCATATACCTATCACAAGGATACTTAATCAACTATGTTCACAGCAGGCAGAAACTAGAAACAACCTAGAAGTCCCTCAACTGAAGAATGGATAAAGGAAATGTACATTTGCACAATGGAGTACTACTCAATGTTAAAAAAATGACATCATGGAATTTGCAGGCAAATTGATGAAAGTGAAAGAAATCATCCTTATTGAATTAAACCATACCCAGAAAGATAAATATATTATGTACTCACTTATAAATAGATATTAGCTACAAAGTAAATGATAATTATATTCAACCCCAGACCACAAGAGACTAAGTAACAAGGAGGACTTAACTGGGAGGAGACATGGATTTCCCAGGAAAAAGGAAATGTAACATGTTTTCTGGGTGGGTTGGCAGCAGGTATGGAAGGGAACAGGAGGAAACAGGATAGGGGCTGAAGGGAAAGAATACTGGAAAAGACAACAGAAATTGCTGGACTGGAGGTCATTTGCAGAGTGAAACAGTGCAATGGAAACATTTAGGAATCCATATGAGTTAGCTTAGGAAATACTCATGGAGGAGATATGGAGCTGAATTGACCATTTTGTAACCAGGAAAAGATTCCAGTGGAGGGATTAGGACACCAACTCAGTCAGGAAACCTCTGACCTACAATTTGTTTGCCTGCAGTAGGTGCTGGGATATGGGTGGAGAAAAATTTCTGGGAGTGACCAACCATGATTTCCTCCTGATTGAGACCCATGCCACAAGAGGGAGTCCACATCTGACAGTGTCTGAAGAGTTTGGAACCAAAGACTGGATAGCCCAGAGACCTCGGATAGAAAAAATGGGACTAGAACAGAAAGTGAATGAAATGCTTACTAAAGATATTCTGTTTCAGCTGTCAGAGAGAGCCTAGTATAATCATCATCATTGAAACAGATGTAAAGACCCACAGCCTAACGTTAGGTAGAGCTTAGCGAATCCTATGGAAGAGGGCAAGAAAGGATTGTAGGAGCCAGAGGGGTCAAGGACACCACAAAAACATGGCCCACAGAATCAACTACACTGGGCTCATAGTGGCTCATAATGGGTCATAGAGACTGAACTGACTATCAAGGTGCTTGTCTGGGTCTGACCTAGTTCCTTGGAATATAGGTTATTGATGTTTAGCTTGTTGTTCTTGTGGGACTGCTAACAGTGGAATCAGTGGCTGTCTCTGACTCTTTGCTTGCTTTTGAGGTCCTTTTTCTCCCACTGGGTTGACTTCTTTTGCCTTAATGAGAGGAGTTGCCTAGTCTTATTGCACCATGATATGCCATGTTTAGTTAATGTCCCTGGGAAGCCTGCCCTTTCTAAAGAAAAATGAAGGAAGAGTAGATCTGGGGAAAAAAGTATGTGACAGGGATGGAGTGAGAGGAGAGGAAGGAGGGAAAACTGCAATTGGGGTGTAAGATATAAGAGCAAAATGAAAGAATGAATCTTTAAAAAGATACAGAAAGTAAAGAAAACATGAGAATCAAGAGAAGTTTGTAATTCATAAATTCTTTTCCTAGAGTTGTATCTCAAATAGTAGCAGTGTGCTTGGAACTGTCAAGTTGTAGATGGAGTTCCAGGGATATATGCTTTCATTTATAGCCATGTTTTATTTGGTGGGCCTTTTGATTATGCATATACCTTTGTGACAACCATGTAGCAGTGAGTAACCGCTGCTTACACAGGTACACTCATAAACGTATTGTGCTTTGATGGAATCCTTTTTATTCCACATTTTGTTGGTGGTCTTTCTTGGGTAAACAGATGTTTGCTCATATCTCCCTAGGAAAAGTCACACAATGCACTCATTAACTGAACAGAACAAGGTAAACAAAAATGAATTAGGAGAGGAGGCCTCTGCAGTGGGTGGTGAAACAGGGAACAGATTGATCCATACGAATGGATGAAGTGACTAAGGCTCAAATCTTAGCTTGTTTGAAATAGTATGTGTCCTTGATCATTAAGTTAATGATTAGAAATTCAGTTAACGTCTAGCCTTTTGGAAAGTGAAGGCCCTTGGAATGAATGCTGGCACAGATGTCTTTCTCAAACTTGGAAGATGGGGGCACGGTCCTTGAAAAAGTAAGTCTGTCATGTGAGTATGGATATCTCCCCAAACTGTTTATGAACTACACAGCATTTTTTAGGCTCTGAAAGTAGAGCTTATGGGCAGGATTTAAGAATATTACGATGTCAGTAGCACAGTTTCCACTGTAAATCATAGGGCATTCAATCGAGGCTCATCTGTTTCCCGCGATAGAACTTAAGGAGGTAAAGAGGTGATTGTGATAGAAAAAGACATCTCTTTCATGTTTTAGATTTCTGTTTTGTTAAATTATAATCTTACCCATGAAAGTCATAACTTGACTTTCACTGATCTGACTTAATACGTGGTTTATCCATGTGTTCTGCTTCTTTTTAATTGTTTCCTTTTGAAATTATCTATCTGTCTAATTCAAATTTACAAGTTTCTCAAGCCTCTATAATTAGAACATTGTCTGAATTAATGATTCATATAATTAATCTAGTAAGCACTTATGTTAAGAAATTATGTGTATTCACAGATTGTATTAAAAATATTCCCTTGGTTGGCAAGATGGCTCAGCAGATGAAGGTGCTTGCTGCTAAGTCTGAATGCAAACCTGAGTTCAGTGTCTGGAAGCCACATGTTAGGAGTAGAGAGAACTGACTCCTGGATGCTGACTTCTGGTCTTCACTTGTCTGAGGTGGCATATACATGTGTATACTCACACATAAAGAAACGATGTGAACTGATGGACTAAGATCAGAAAGGAGAGGAGAACCTCCCCTATCAGTGGACTTGGGGAGTGGCATGCATGCAGAAAGGAGAGGGAGGGTGGGATCGGGAGGGGAGAGGGAGGGGCTTATGGGGGGAATCAGAATGAATAAAGTGTAATTGATGAAAAATTTAAAAAAAAAAGAAAAAAAAAAAGAAAAGATAATTTAAGAACCTTAAATGACTTTCAAAAGTGGAGGAAAACATCGAGTTAGTCAATTTACATGGAGCACGTCTTGCCTCTGGGGACAATGGTCTCCTGAACCTACTCAGACCTTGGACACCACCACTGCTAGTTCTAGAACTGATGCAGGATGTTCCAACGAGGGAGTTAAGGCTTCTCATAATATTTCCTATAAGTCCACACCTGTTTGTTTATAACCCCCATTTTTATTCATTGTTAGCCAGATAGAGCCAAGTAATTGTGGTAATGATACTTGCTTTTTTGCCCAATGCTGGAATGCTAGTAAATTTAGGTATGCCCTGGTTACTCGCATGCCTCACTGGGTGCCTGTGCCCGTTGATGCCCCTCACGCTCTCTTCAGACAGAAAAGGGATCTTGGAACTACAGCCGCCATTGTTACTGCCATCTCATTGGCGGCTGTTGGAGCTACCACCGGGCATTAGCCATGAGTCATACTATGCAGACTGCTCAGACCCTAAATAATCTTTTAGCCAATGTAGCTCATGCTTTAGATGTACAAAAAGGAATTAATGCTCAACTAAAAGGATGTTTGATGGTGTTCAACCAGAGGATTGACCTCGTGCAGGAGCAAATTGATACCCTATGGCAAATCGCTCAACTTGGCTGTCAATGGAAGTATACTGGACTTTGTGTCACTAGCCTACAATATGAGAATTTTTCCCATGCTGCAAATCTGTCTAAACAATTGTCTAGCTATATTTTAGGTAATTGGACTGAAGAATTCGATACTATGATGGAGCAGCTGAGAGTGGTCATTGTTACGGCAAATTCTACCAGAGTGGATGCAGGACTAGCCACAGGATTATCATCATGGATTGCTGCAGCCATGAATCATCTGAAGGAATGGGCGGGCATGGGAGCATTAGCAGACCTTCTGGTGTGTATATGCAAGATTAGAGTCTCACAACAGTGTGATGCAGCCATGATCATTCAGGCCTTTACAGCCAGTGAAGCAGGACAGTATCCCCAAGCATGGTTGGCTACCATAAAAAGCTAAAATGTTATGCTCAGGATGCGAGGCTAAGCAATGCACTCAGGGTCAGCTGCTTTCGACCCAGAGAAGACCATGTCTGATTGCATGCGGGTTGATGCCCCAGGTCCCGCCTCTGAGAAAAAGGTATTAGACGGGTCTGATGCTCTTTGGGTGGATGACACCTAAATGAACATCGGTACAAAGTCCCAATTTATTTCTAATATCAGAGATCAGACCTCTACTCTTGCCTGATGCATCTAAAACAAAAAGGGGGAACTGTAGAGAGCTGTGTCCTGCGCCTTAAAGATGGTGCTGGTTTCCCGCCTTCCACCTTCCCGATGGTGAGTGCTCTCTGTAACAAACAACTCCATATTTGGCTAAGGCTGAGGATCTGGCTTGCTTCCATGTATGTGGACCTATCTGCATTGCCCACGAGGCATGCTGGGGTTGGCTACCCAGAGGCTATTTTAAGCTGTGGGCTGGCTTTTCCCAGGGTCAGAAGATTGTTCAAGGTTCCTGAATAAACTGCATTGAGAAGAACAAAAAAAAAAAAAAGAAATGAAAAAAATTCCAAATGTAAGAAAAAGGATTTTAAAATTGTGAATCAGTATACTTAAAAATAAGCTTTTTACGACTCAGTAAGCAATTCTGTATTGTGTTGTTAATGCATTTTGAATGTGGAATGTCCTTTATAAAATCTTTTTCGTAGTCCCCAGCTTTTTGGCTAATCCAGGACAGTTGTGGACACTTCGGGAAATTAATCTCAGTGAAAGAAGTAGGTTATTGGGAGAAGAGCTATCTTTGAATTCCTGTTCACTCTCTGCTAGGTAGAGGCTTTCAGAGGCCCTCTGCGGTAGGCTCTTGTCCTGTTACTTGTTTTCTCCTACTTCCAATGTCCATCCCATTTGTCTTTCTAAGTGAGGATGATCATCCTACCCCTGGTCCTATTTCTTCTTTATCTTCTTTAGGTGTACAGATTTTAGTATGTTTCTCCTATCTTATAGGTCTAGTACCCACTTATAAGTGAGTATATACTGTGTGTGTCTTTGTGATCCTGGGATAGCTCACTCAGGATGATCTTTTCTAGATCCCACCATTTTCCTGCAAATTTCATGATTTCCTTGTTTTTGATTGCTGAGTAGTATTCCATTGGGTAAAGTACCACAATTTCTGTATCCATTCCTCCTTGATGGACATCTGGGTTGTTTCTAGGTTCTGGCTATTACGAATAAAGCTGCTACAAACATGGTTGAACAAATGTCCTTCTTGTGTATTTGAGCATCTTTTGGATATATGCCTAGGAGTGGTATAGCTGGATCTTGAGGAAGCAGTATTCCCACTCTCTGCTTCCAAAATGCAAGTACAATGATTGCCATTATCAACCAGACAGTATTACAGTAACACAATTGAAATCATTATTCTAAACATTTAAATATAAGTAGTTCAAATAATTTTTTTAAATTTTTTACATTAATTAACATTTATTAACTTTGTATCCTAGTTGTAGCCTCCTCCCTCATTCCCATCCAATCCCACCCTCCCTCCTTCATCTCCTTCCTTGCCCCTTTCCACGTCCACTGATAGGAGCAAACTGTATGACATCTTGTGATAAGAGATAAAACCTTTTTGTATTGACTCTGCACACTACTAGCTTGCATGCTTCTATGACTCCAACAACGAAGAAGGTTGTTCTGCATCATCTTGAGCCATCAGAAAAGCTTCCCTGTCTTGATGCCACTGCTTCTCTGATGAACCTACCTATGTATTTTAATATTGTTTTTATTTGTGACTTTTTTTGCTTTATAAAACTATTTTTAAAATTTAAAACTGCTTAGACATAGAAACATGGAATTTGGGTAACACAAGTCTGTTCCTGGGCCATAGTCACTCATAAAAGGTCCAGAGAAATTTTCCTATGCCACCCCATCTCTCTCCATGCACAAAATAGAATAAATTTTTCAGAATTAGACTGATGGGAAAACCATGTATAACTCTGTATTTTTCAGTCAGTTTTGAAATAAAAATTTTTAATTAGAGTGTACTGTGTCATCCTATCATTTCATGAAAAAAATTAGATTTACTAATTTATTTTATTCACAGTCAAACATATATGTAAACTTTCCTACATGGAACTATAAAAAACCAATTATTTCCAGCCATAAAAAAATGAGAATCAGAGCCTGAATATATATACATATATTCTATATAATTCTAGTATGTACTCTAATATATATAATTCTAATATATATATTAGATCCAAGTTTGCAGATGAACCATGTTTTGTTCTCAGAAAACATATCAAATAACTACGATGTAAGTTACCTGTAACTCCAGTTCTAGGGACTCTAATGCCTCTGGCCTCAGTGGACACCAAAACACAACTGCATATAACTAAACACACACTTATGCACGCTTAAAAATAAAAGAATGAGTAAAAGAAAAGTGAACATGATATGTTTTACAGATAGATTCTATAACTAAAAACATAAGCCTCTTGTGTGTTTTTCTTTTTTATACTCACAGAATATTAAAATGTTCATACTCATTATCACTTAGTAAGAAAAGTTACAGTATTTTCCCTAAACATAACACAACAAGGGTATAACATCAAGAGTATAAACCTAACATGAATAAGTTATAACTGTTGCTGAGTTCAAGTTTGAGTACTTTAAGTTACAACATGGTTTAACATTAATTATACATCTACTACAGTTTAAAGTAATTCGTAGACTAGATCAGTCAGTGTCTACTGATATCAAAGTTATGCCATATAACTAAATCAGCAGTAAAATGTTGTATAGTCCTCAAATTATAATGTTGAATAATTATACTAATTATTCAATTTTACAAATTATGATTGAATGATCTCAGAGACCATAGAAGAGTAATAAATTTACTATTTAAATATTATGGAGTAGTTCATTAAAATTATGGAACTTTTATTAGCTCTTTATTACACTGTTAAATACAACTATTTGGATACATGTATTACTAAATTTATCATATATATATACACATATTTAAAAATTCTCATATTTTTTCCATTTTTTACTGTTTTATATATACTTCAGTTTTACTGGTGAGGTGACAGTTTAAGTGCTTACTATGCCATTAATCATTTTCTAAAATCTGTGTTCAGTAACATTAAATTGATTATCATAACTGTGCAGAATTGTAGAGCCTTGTCCCAACAGATACATCAACAACACAACTGCAGCATCACAGATCATTGCAGAAGCTGCCTCTGAAATATTTTAGGAGTCAAAGGGCAGGGAGTTAGCTGTTTACTAGCAATGTTCGATGCTACATCCATGTACTATCAACAGCATGACTGCCTACATATGAGCTAATTACAGAAAACAACAATAGACAAGCTAATAAGAACTTGGAAAAGCTCAGGAGGCCTCAACCCCAATCAAAAAGTACAAAAGTCGAGTAATGCTGAAAGGAGGAGAAATAGGCTTTCCAGGATAAAAGCATACCGATTGGTTACCCGGTACCAAACCGTCTTACAGATACAAATACAAGTAATATTGTGCAGAGTGAGCGCCTCATGTGGTTAGCACATATGTTCTCAGAGTACACATGCAAACACACAGGCATGCGCACACAATACAGTGAGAGAGCGAGGCATATTACAAAAGATAATTTAAGAAGTGACCATGAATGTTTAAAAGAGGAAGCAGTGATATGTGGGGACATTTGGAGGGAGGAAAGGGAAGAGAGAAATAATGTAATTCTATTAAAATACCAAATATTATGTTAAATAATTTAATATTTTTCCTTTACATTCTGTCATGGTAGAATAAAGATCAACAATTGCTCAGGTTCAGAGTTATTTTCTCCCCACAGATTCTGCTATTGAGCACTCTTCAGCCTGCCATTTAGGCGAATAACATATTCTAAAATTCATGTTTATTGCATACTATATAGAGCTTCAAAGAAAGTTTTCATGCAAATGGCTGAATTCATGTAATTAAAAGATGTATTTCCTCAAATACTATTTTATTATTTTGTAGTGAATAAACTGAAATATATTACTAGTAATCTGTAAGACTCAAAGACCTCATTATTAAATTTAGCTACCATGTTAAATAAAAATATATCATGAATATTTGTATTGGTCTATAATTTAGAATAGGCTTAATTGCATGGTCTTTGATCAGAGCTCCTAATAAGATCAGAGGCCTCCTAAAGGGGAAATGTGAGGAGGAAACAGAGAGAGAGACCTCACAGGCAGGCTTCACACTATGTGATCATGGCTTCGTCACAGGTATTTGAAAATATGATATGCAGCAAATTTTAGTTTTCTACAAATAGTAAATTTTATAAAGTCTTTTTGTCATATACCATTCCAATGCTACTGGTTATTCTAATGCATTTCCAGTCAAAATGAGTAAGATTAGCCATCATGATTTAAAGACAGACTATCTTCTATCTATTATAATTCCGTAATTTTTTGTATGATTTAGCAGCCATAGTTAGGTAATGTCAGAGATAGTATCTTGAATTGCATTATCACCAATAATGAGTTATAATTAATGCTAACATGTGTCTTATAGATTACTTCAACATCCCAATAAAAGTAATGACACTTTCTTACTTTACATTGGGCAAAAAATATTTTCTGTGTGTGTGTGTGTGTACTTATGAATGAAGTAAGAATTCCTTGGTCAATAGAAGCTCATTTTAGTAACTATATGCTGAAAATGTTTATTTATTGAATAACTTTCTAGCAATTCTACAAAATATAATTTAGTGTTTTTCATTCATTTAATTATTTAGCCTAAGAAAACATGTTTAAATATTAATCATTATTTTACACCTGGAGGTACTGAATCTCTACCGACTATATATATGTATATATATATATATATATATATATATATATAGAGAGAGAGAGAGAGAGAGAGAGAGAGAGAGAAAGAGAAATAGATAAGAGATAGATAGATAGATACATATAGATATATGTATGGATAGATTTTTTTTTTTTTGAGACAGGGTTTCTCTCTTAGCCTTGGTTATCCTGGACTCACTTTGTAGACTGGTCTGGCCTTGAACTCACAGATCCACCTGTCTCTTCCTCTCTCTGTGCTGGAAGTACAGGCATGGGCCACCGAGCTAGGCTGACAATATATTCCCAAAACAATTTATTTTCACTTCTTACTCTGTCTCTCTATGTGTCTCTTTCACACACGCACACACACACACACACACACACACTCACACACAACTTATTCTCAGTGCTATTAATTCAAAACATTCCTTGAACATGATGAACAGTCATTTGTTGTGGTTGATATGGAGCTAATTTGTATTCAAATCTTAATTGCTTCCTGTTTCTGGCTATTACAAATAAAGCTGCTATGAACATAGTTGAGCAAATCTCTCAATGGAGGAAAGGCTATGGCAATTATAGAACATGGACACAATGGGGTACTATTCAACTATTAAAAACAAGGAAATCAAGAAATTTGTAGGCAAATGGATGTAACTAGAAGAGATGATCCTGAGTGAGGTAACCCAGAAAGAGAAAGACATTCATGATATACACTCACTTATAAGCAGATATTAGCTGTACACTATAGAATAGCCATCTAACAGACCTAAAGAAGCTAAATACTAAGGAGAACCATAGGGAAGATGCTTAAATCTTATTGAGAATGGCAAACAAGAAGCAGTGGACACCAGAAGCAGTGGAAGAGAGGAAACAGGATGGGAGCCTATGATAGAGGGTCTTCTGAAAAGATTAACCCAATAGGGAATCAAAGCAGATGCTGAGACTCAGGGTCAAACTTTGTGTATTGCTCAGAGAGTCTTATGGAGGAAGAAAGGGTTGGGATTAGAGGGACATACAGGGGATGAGAGCCCCACAAGGAGACCAACAAAACTAAAAGATCTGCACTCAGGGGATCCTGCAGGTACTGATGCACCAAATGGAAGACCATGCATGGAGAGGACCTAGACCCCCAGCTCAGAGGTGGCAGATGGGCAACTCAGATGCAGGTATCTCTGACATGAAATGTTACCTTTTTTCTGATCACTTCCCCCTGATGGTACTGTCTTACCAGTTCACTGGGGAAGAAGATGAACTGAGTGTCATTTGACTAGATGTGCTGGTTGTGTGAAAGGGCTCCCCTTTTCTGAGGAGTAGGAGGAGGAGGGTGAGTTAGGGAGGGAGGGGTGGAAGGAGAGGAGGCCCTAAAACCAACTGAGACAAATTAAATAAACAATTGAATAAAAAAAATTAATTAATAAAAAGTTTCCCTCCCTCATCAACATAAAAAAAACCCTTTCACAAAGGCATTCAGGCTCAACTATCACAATTTCTAAATTATAAAATTAGAAATAAACATAAAGCATACAATGTATAAAAGAAAAACAGCATTTGTTTACATCTTTTTAGACAGTCACACAAAAGAAAACCCATAGAACCTACTAACCTGGGCCCATAAGGCATCACAAAGACTAAAGGGGCAATCATTGACCTAGGCTCTTTGCACATATGTTACAATTGTGTAGCTTGGTCTTCTTTCTTTTCTTGTTTTTTAATTTATTTTTTTTTATTTATTACAGTTTATTCACATTGTATCCCAGCTGCAGCCCCCTCCCTCATCCCTTATCAATCCCACCCTACCTCCCTCTTCTCTTCCCATGCCCCTCCCTAAGTCCACTGATAGGGGAGGTCCTCCTCCCCTTCCATCTGACCCTAGCCTAAACCTCACAAAGACCCAACAAAGAAAGAGAATTTCAGGACAATCTCCCTTATGAACACTTTTGCAAAAATATTCAACAAAATATACACAAACCAAATCAAAAATCAAATCAAAGATATAATCCATTATGACCAAGTGGGCTTTATCCTAGGTATGCAGGGGTGCTTCAATATACAGAAATCCATCAAAATAATCCACCATATAAACAAACTTAAAGAAGAAAACCACATGATCATCTCCTTAGGTGCTGAAAAAGCATTTGATGCCCCAGGTCCCGCCTCTGAGAAAAAGGTATCGGACGGGTCTGATGCTCTTTGGGTGGATGACACCTAAATGAACATCTGTACAAAGTCCCAATTTATTTCTAATATCAGAGATCAGACCTCTACTCTTGCCTGATGCGTCTAAAACAAAAAGGGGGAACTGTAGAGAGCTGCGGAATGCTATGCCTTAAAGATGGAGCCTTCCACCTTCCCGATGGTGAGTGCTCTCTGTCACGAACAATTCCACATTTGGCTAAGGCTGAGGATCTGGCTTGCTTCCATGTATGTGGACCTATCTGCATTGCCCCCGTGGCACGCCTGGGTTGGCTACCCAGAGGCTATTTAAGCTGTGGGCTGGCTTTCCCCGGGGTCCGAGGATTGTTCAATTTTCCTGAATAAACTGCATTGAAAAAAAAAAATCCAACTCTCGTTCATCGTTAAAGTCTTAGAGAGATCAGGGATGCAAGGCACTTACCTAAACATAGTAAAGACAATCGACAACAAGCCTATAGCCAACATCAAACTAAACAGAGAGAAACTTAAGTCAATCCCACTGAAATCAGGGACAAAGCAAGGCTGCCCACTCCCTCCATATCTCTTCAACATAATTCTTGAAGTCCTTGCTTGAGCAATAAGACAACTAAAGGAGATTAAGGGGTTACAAATCAGAAAGGAAAAAGTCAAAGTTTCACTATTCACAGATGATATGATAGTACACATGCGTGACTCCAAAAACTCTACCAACTTGGTCTTCTTATGGTACTCCTATCAGTGCAAGTGGAGGCTGTCTCTGACTCCTTTGCCTGCTTTTAGGACTGTTTATACTCCTACTGGGTTGTCTCATCCAATCTTAATACAGGGAGTGGTGCAACTTGATATGTCATGTTTGGTTGATATCTATGGGAACCAGCCCATTTCTGAAGAGAAACTGGAAGAGGAGAGGATGGGAGCCGATGGAAGGGACTGAGAGAAGAGGAGGGAGGGAAAACTGCATTCATATGAAATATATGAAAAAACAAACAAAGAAACAAACAAGCAAATAAATTCCCAGGATGAAGGAGATCTGGTGGGCTGAACAGCACAGCCACTGCCTAGGCTAAGGACCAAGGCTTCAGGTTGACACATCCCAACATCTACCCCATCTGTGATCTGCTAGAATGCAGTTCTTAGCCACCAGTCCTGCAGAATCAAAGTTGTAGTATCTCCATGGCACGGGACAACAGGATGTCTGAGGGGAACCAGAATAAAGATCTGGTATTGATAATGTAGCAGAAGCCAGACACCTGGATCCAGACCAATGATTACCACAATGAAAATTTGCAGGTAAAGCTGTTTGGGCAAAAGTTGTTTGGACACATTGTGACACACTACAGATTCCACAGCAAAATTTTTTAATGTTTTTTTCTTCTTTTTGTTGTTTTAATTTTTTATTATATATATATATATATATATTTTTTTTTTCTGGCAGGGAGGTTGCAACGTAGAGGGCAGATAGAGAGAGACAGGTTGAATTTCAATTTTCTTAAAATGTAAAGTTTGACTTTGCTTTGCCTGCATTTTCTACTTATGTGCAGATTCATATATGGCAAAATATTATAAAATGGACCTAATTGATTAGCAACAAATCTAAAAAAATTGTTTCTATTTTCTAAAGAGGCTTGTATTCTGAAAACATCCTTTTTACATTTTCTATTAAAACATTTTTTTATACCATAAGTTCTAACTGTGCTTTTCTTTTCCCCCACGTCCTCTTAGAGTCCTACACTTCCTCCTTTCCCACTTTATGTTCTCTTCTTCCTCCTTCTCTGTCACGTGTGTGTGTGTGTGTGTGTGTGTGTGTGTGTGTGTATGTGTGTGTGGTTTCTTTATTTGTTTGTTTATGTTCTTGTTTGTATACACTGATGGGCCCAAGCAGCTATGCTCCAGCAGCTGGGCTTCCATGAAAGGCTTCATAATCTGCCCTGATACTGTAGGCCTGAGTTTCTGTTTCCTGGTAATATTCCCACAGTTGCTTTGATTGTATTTCTATTTCTCAGAACATGAAACTATAGTCCGTGAAAACAAGATACAACAACTCAATAATCTCCCTGAAAAACAGAAACAATAATTTAGTAACCGCCTTAAGGAGTCCCCCAACTGCAGAACCAATTAAATTAATGATATTGTTACCTGGGCACTTTTTGTTAGCACTCTGTTACCTGAGCATGCCTTATTACTTGGACACACCATGAAGTCCCATCCCCTATCCCCTAGATCAACATCAAATAATCAATTTATAACAAGTTTGCTTCTGCTAAACATGAACAAATCGTGTAACCTGCAAGTTGGAAAGTCCTGTTCTTTGCTCACACCGCAATAAAAACCCAGCTTTGTGCTTCCTTCCATAATCCACTGCATTAGTGATGGTCTGGAGTCTGAGCTTAAGCCTGAAATAAAGGCTCTTGGTTCTTGCATACATGGTCAGTGTTCAAGTGGTCTTTGGGGTCTTTTCGATATGGGCATAATAACACACATACACTGAAAATTATGATACACAAAGAAGTGATTAATGAGATTAACATCTGGAAACAACCTAGATGTCCCTCAACTAGAATGGATACAAAAACTGAAGAGTGGTACATTTATACGATGGTCTTTGGGGTCTTTTCGATATGGGCATAATAACACACATACACTGAAAATTATGATACACAAAGAAGTGATTAATGAGATTAACATCTGGAAACAACCTAGATGTCCCTCAACTAAGGAATGGATACAGAAACTGAAGAGTGGTACATTTATACGATGGGATGTTACTTAGTAATTGAAAACAAAGAAATTATGAAATTTTTGTAGGCAAATTGTGAGAACTAGAAAAGATCATTCTGAGTGAGGTAGCTGAAAAGCAGAAAAACACATATGGTATATACACACTTATAAATGTATATTAGCCTTATAATATAGGATAAACATAATAAAATCTATAATCCTAAAGAAGCTTAACAACAAGGAAGAACTTAGGGAAGAGGCTGAATCCTCACTCAGAAGGGCAAACAGGATAGACATTGGAAGTAGAAGAAGACCAGGAACAAGACAGGGGCCTTCCACAGATACCCACCAGGGTATCGAAGGAGATACTGAGACTCACAGCCAAACTTTGGGCAGAGTGCAGGAAACCTTATGGAAGAAGAGGGAGATAGAAAGACCTGGTGTGGGGGTGGTGGCAGGAACTCCACAAAGAGAACAACAAAGCCTAAAACCCTGGTCCTAAGCAGAGACTAATGCTCCAACTACTCAGAAGAAGCCCATAGGCTGTTCAGAATACCAATGGGTTCCTTAGTAAGAGGATCAAGGGCTGTCTCTGAGATGAACTTTGTGGCTGGCTCTTTCTTCACGTCCCCCTGGGGGGTTAGCCTTGCCAGACCAAAGATGAAGATGATGCAGCCAGCCTTGATGAAACCTGATAGGCTAGAGTCAGATAGAAAGGGAGAAAGTTCCCCCCTATGAGGGGACTAGGGAAAGGGCATAGGGGGAAAAGAGGGAGGGTGGGAGGAACTAGGAGGAGACAACGGAATGCAGCAGGGATACAAAATGAATAAATTGTAATAAATAAAAATGGTTAAACAAAGGAGCATAAAACAAAAAGTTGACAAAAATACCACTGAGTACATTTTGTGTTAGCCAACTACCCTTGGGCATGTGAAGTGTGGTTAAATGTAGCCAGGGAGACTCCATTGAAGAACTCTAAGTATTCCATGGCCAATGGCTATCGATTGAAGACAGCTTCTTGGTTAAGGCTAGGAGTCTGTGTTCAGTTTCACCTGTAAGTGCTGAGACCAGCTCTTGTTTGAACTTGGGCATGCCTTATGCATGCTATAATAATCTTTGTGAATCCATTTGTGTATTAATCCTGTTGCGTCTGGATAATACTATTTCCTTGGACTCAAACATCACCTCTGGCTCAAATGTATATATATATTTGCCTCTCATGATCCCTGAGGGGAGAAATTTGATCCAAAGTAATCCAAAATCTCACATTCTCTTCACATTGTCCAGTTGTAGGTCTGTATGCTCCTTACCATCTAGAGCAACAATAAGGTTCTCTGATGATGGCTGAACATGACACTAATCTATAAATTCATAATTTGAAAACATCCTTTTTATATGAGCAAGACTTATTTCATCAATTTTCCATCTTGGGTAACTTGATTTATACATAATTCTTATAAACATTGGCAGTAGATTATGACATGAAATGTTGTCCAAACTAACTCTTTGCCTTACTATATCTGCTGCTACTAATGTTGTCTGTTACTAAAAATTTATAGAACATATTGTAACAAGTCTGTCTATGTCTATGCTCTTCCCATTCATTCAAACTGCCTATCTCAAGGGAAAGATCTGTCTCTCATTCTTACTCTTTGATGCTTTTTGATACTTGTTGAAATAAATATTACATGACAATTACACAATTGCATCACTTTAGTTTTCTTCATTCTCTACTGTTTAGCCCAGTAGCCTATTTCTTTGATACATTTATTCTATCATTTTAAAATCCATTTAAAACATTGTATTAGTTCTTCCAGAATACTTTACAATGTGTTTTGATCATAGACACATTCTTCTCATTTCAAACATTGTATTTTGATTATACTCACCCCTCCCCCAACTCTTCCAAGGTCCACATCCTATTCTTTATTCACTTTTTGTGTCCTCATTCATTTTCTAGTATTTATAGCATTTCAAGAGTTCTATTGTATCTTCTTTGGCACATGACTATCTGCTGGAACGTGATTACAGAAAATTAATTCTCCATTCTTCTAAAGCTGTCATATGTGAATAGTTCTTCTTGACCACCTACCTCATTCATGATGATATTTTTGTCTTGCCTGATCTTACACAGGTATTGTGCATGCTAGAATAACTACTCGGAGTTCATATGTGCAATAATCTTGTGTCTTGAAAACACTGTTAAATTATAGTCTTCCAAGGCTTCTGGCTTTGACAATCTATTCACTTGGCACAGCTGGCTGAAGGATTCATGTTTACCATGTCTGTTGTTCAAGGTACTGACAGTTCAGCTATGTAACATAGCAGTGTCAAGTTTATAATCTGTGATAAAAGTTTGGAAAGTGAGTGGAGGTAAACTTTTATTGAGGCTGAAAACACTAAGCTTTACTTTCAAGCATCTAGTGTGAGAGTATTCATTTTGAAATAGTAGAAGTCTGAGTCTTGTTTGGGTTAAGGATAACTGAGCTTGAGCAACCATCCAGGTAAAGGTTAAAGACAAATCAATTCTATCAGAGGATAAATTCTTTGTGCCTGATTTCTGTGTAGTCCATGACAAATAAAAATTTAGTTTATTTTAGTTTTATTCTTCCAATGCAAACTACTGTGAGCATTTATAGTCTTTCTTTTTATATTCTCCCATTGTCTTTAAAATATAAAATACTGGAACAAAAATCTTACAGAGTCTAGGTCAACCGCAGAGTACCTAGACAAACAATTTTAATAGAATAATCCATAGTATGCTATGATATCTTTATTAGTTCCTTTCAATAAGAAAGTATGGCTTTAAGCCTTTATACTATTCTCTCAAATAGAATGTATAAAATCTATTAAAACAGGAAGCCTGCACCTAAGGTATATATAAAGGAATACAAACATTTGGAATACAAAACACAATATTTTGATATCATTGAATGGGATTTTAAAAAGCATATTACATACAAAGCAAACTTAAAAATTGAGGCAATTTCTTGGTTTGAGGCTTGAATTATCTGGATAATTGCTTCAATTTTCCATCTCACTACACATGGGAACACATACCGAACACACATTTTCATACACTGGGAAATACAAGTATTTCTTTTTTGTATTCATGAGGGAAATATAAAGTGAAACAATAAAACTTAATAATACTAGAGGTAAGCTTTAGCCTGAATATTCTGATTACTTTTAGGTAGATATTGTAAAACTTCTACTCAAGTTTAGAAATTTGAATTCAAGGCGATATTTGCTATTAAAAAACAAATGGGTTTAAAGTATGCAATTGAAATGGAAGTGGAGCGCAGCAATCTGCAGGGAGGTGAAGGAATGCTCATAGTTCATTAAATAATGGGAGTCGTAATGAGGTTTACACAAATCAAACAGTGTGTTAGGTAATTGTAATGTTGCTAGGTGGTGAACCACCTGTCAGGAAGCACTTCCAGCCGAAGGCTCAATCTGCTCTCCTGCCTCCAGACGATTTCTAATTAGTGTAAACTTCAGCTGTGGCAAGCTACCAGAAAATAAAAGTTATTTGTGTGCTCCTTTCCTTCAAGAGTGAAGGTGAACAATTACTTTATTTTAAGTACTTTAATTTTTTTAAGGAGATGTTTGATACACAGCGTTAGAAAAGGTACATATGTAGTCAGTCAGTAGAGAACAGGTCTAATTGGAGGATGTTAACGTTATGGAAGATTCAGAGTGGATGTGCAGGGATAAAGCTCACCTTTACCTGAAGCCGGAACAGGTGAAGAGATGAATGGTGGAAATACATAGAGGGAAGGAGTGAATGAGAGGGGCAGGGAGGGAAGAAGAAAGTTCAGTCACTGTCATTGGAAATGAGATTGTGCTGTACTACATGTATCTACTGTTTGAAATATTCTTAAAAACCATCAGCGTTAAATATAACATATTTATTGTCCTCCCAAGCAAAAAGTAATTGAACTTTTTGAAAATTATTTCTTATTTTTCTACAGGTATTTCAGTGTATTCTTAAGAAAAATGAAACAAAAATTCTCAACTTAGAATTTTCACAATTGAAAGAAATGTAGGTTGTATTTTCAAAATAGAATCTCAACATGCTCTTTAAAATGTTATGATGTGTCATATATATGTATATATATATATTGATAATTTTGTACCTACTGCAGCTAAGTATGTCTCATAACTTGACCTTGTGGAACAAGCGTTTTAGGAATTACAAGCTCAGTCTTGCAGTTATAAAGAATTTAATATTTATCAATCATCCTTTGGAAAGGCAACCTTCTAAAAACAATGCTCTAAATTGATAATAAGAATGCTGACATCACTAGTCCACAGATGGCTAGTGAGTATTAAAGAATCCAGAAGAAATAACATAAGGACCACATTATATGACCTAAATGTTCTTATTGTAGCTTAGTAGCTTATTCATGTTCTCTTGATCTTTTGTCTATGCATTTTATTCAATTCTCTTAATATTCACAACTGATAATAATGTAATGATTGTTTCACACAAACCAACATTCTCACCTTGCTCTGCCTCCAAATAGATGTTCCTTATTACTGACTTTTGAGTGATTTACTATTTCACATAACTGAAAGTAAAAAGAGAAGCCATTGAATTTGGACACACTTTCGCATTTACTCTTTCTCCCTTGCTCACATTTTTCCTTCTTTTTATTTTTTATTTTTTTCTCCTTATAAACAAAAAAACCTGACAATAATGAATTTGCTGTTGACTGAAGTGTTGAATGTATTATATTTTATTAATATGAAAGATGTCAAGCTTCAGAAGCAGATGATATTGGGGCATTCCAGCCGTATATGTAACTTTTTTAAATGGTAAATTTACATGTACATTCAAAATATGCTGCTGTGCAGAATATGAGTAAGATATTGAAAGACACTGAAGAGCATAAATTTTCCTCTAGTAAGAATACAGAGTGTTTTTTTACAATGACAATACAATTTTGAAGTTCACACAATTTGAATACCCCTCATTCTAATATTTAGGGATCTTACCAGAAGAGGGTGCAGAAAGTTTCTAAGAGCTAGAGGTAGTGAGGTGACTTTAAGGACTCAGTGTTTTTTATACACCACAAGGCAGATAACCATAGGTACTGAAAACTACTGTGACTGCATCAGTAGTATCTACATGACCCCAGACTACAATTCCAGCTTCAAGTAGTCATGAAGTGTTGAGGAGCTCTTCGTATTTGCTTACTGGTTGGATAGTACACTTTTACTTTTTCAGTGGATTGAGACTAGATATATCAATGACATTGAATAGCAGGTTCCATGACCAAGAGTAGTGGCCAACACACACTGGACTCCATGGTTTTAATTATTTTAGAGAAAGAAAGAAAAGAGAGAGAGACACACACACATAAAGACAGACAGAAAATATGAAGATGACCGAGGATATAAGGAAGATCTAGGGGGAAATTGGAGAGAGGATAACTATGATCAAAATTGTGAAAATATTAAACAAAACAAACAAAAAAACAAAAACAGCTTCTCAACTAGAAATGAAACCCCTGCTCACTTCCTGTCTGCACACTGGATTTCGATTGATATTTCACAAGTCTTGTGCATGCCTTTATAACTGCTGGAAGTCTATATGTGTAAGTGGCCTGACATGTACAGAAAATGGTTTCCTTGTAGCCATCTCCTGCCTCCAATTCATACACTTCTTTAAAGTGAACTCGGATCCCTGGGAGGAGGATATGAGATGTGGTTGTCCCAGGAAGGGCTCAGTAGATGCCTTGATGTACATACCTTATTGTAGATGTTGTATATACCCAGTTGTAGATACCTTGTTCTACATAACTTGTTAATACCATGTTGTAGATGCCATGTTTTAGATACCTTGTTCTTTATAACTTTGGTGGTGTTCACCAATTGGAACAGGAAAGTCTAGTGTGGTGGCTGATTAGCACACTGTTAAATTGGCAAATGGAAACACTTCATAGAGAACGATGGCAGAATGAGAGCACCGGACAGTTTTGAAGTAAAGACCGCAGGTGTACTTTTAACTTTTTTCCTTTCAGCATCTT
Organism: Meriones unguiculatus; assembly: GCF_030254825.1. Classification (NCBI taxonomy): domain Eukaryota; kingdom Metazoa; phylum Chordata; class Mammalia; order Rodentia; family Muridae; genus Meriones; species Meriones unguiculatus. The sequence goes on along the minus strand of NC_083350.1, from coordinate 176,764,204 downwards.
CACACAGGGACAGGCACTGTTAAGGACTTTTGCTTAAGTATTGAAATATCATACAACTTATTTTCTCCTACTCTTTCAGGTGGAAAATGCACTCTAATAGTCATTTCTTCTTCCATGGTGCTAGAAGTACATGCAAATTATGTTAATCCTGCTTCTTTGATATAATAAAAAGTAATATAATAGCCAGTAGATTTTGCTATAGATTATATTTTAAAAACAGTACTATTAGGCTGGGCAATGATGTGAAATGAATTATTGTATTAAAATACCTTTCTCTGTCCTTTTTAAAAGTATAAAACTATGAATATGAATTCATATATCAAGTGAACTGTGGATCCATTTGAAATGCACAGTAACACAGTATTATGTCTTACTTTTTAGCCAGTAAAGAATTTGAAGGATTGGACACTTCTTAAGAAGTCTCTGGAAAAAGACAGATAGCAGAATAATTGAATGTGAATGAATTCCTAAAGAAAAAGAAATGTGAAATGAAATGGGATTGCATCTGTGATCCATTTCATAAATGTAAAGCTGGCAGGAGGAAAAGAGGGAGAAGTTGTGTGCGGGGTCCTCATTCCATGAAAGTTAAAATATTCGTGGAGGAGAAACAAGGTCAAATATAAGTAAGCAATTTCATAAAAATAGATGAGTCTACTCAAATAGCTTTAAAGTGTGCTTAGTGTCTCAGCAAATGACTTAAGCAATTGGAAAACTACCACAAAGGATGCGGCCTGGACTTTAGAGGTTCCTAGATGCCACATGGTGTGTCAGAGCTCAGATTTAAAGGGACCTTTCTTGAGGATATACTCTGCTCCCTTTCAGACTATTTTCTTTGAACTGACAATTACAACATTGGCGTGTGAACTCGAAATGACTTAAACCCTTTTGGCTTGTCCTCATGCACAAGCACTTTCCACCAGTTCACGTCAACAGACCTCTTTTGACCTAGATTCAGAGGTCTGCTCTGTGACTTCATATGACACTAAGTAAAAATAAACCATTGAAATAACTTTTTAACATAACAAAGGGTCTTTTTTCATTTTTTTTTCATTACTTATTTATTTACATCCCTCCCTCCTTTCCCCTCCCCTCCTGTCCTCCTATGTTTCCTTTCCTTCCTCAGAGAAGGGTGACCTCCCATGGACATCAGCACACCTTGACATACCAAATACCACTGGCACATCTTTTTCTTATTGAGGCTAGACAAGGCAGTGCAGTTAGGAGAAAGGATCCAAAGGCAGTCAATAGAGTCAGAGATAGCCCGTGCTTCCACTCTTTGAGCTCCCACATGAGGACCAAGCTGTACATTTGTTACACACTTGGGGACCTAAGTCTGTCCCATAGGTGCTCGATGGTTGGTTGATTAGTCTCTATGTCCCTGTGCGACCAGGTAAGCTGGTTTTGTAGGTTTTCCTGTGGAGTCCTTGACCTCATTGGCTCTTTCAATCCTTCCTCCCCCTTTTCCATAAGATTCCCTGAGCTCCGCCTAATGTTTGGCTGTGGATCTCTGCATCTTTTTTATCAGCTGCTGGAGAAGACACTCAGAGATGATCATGTTAGCCTTTTATCTGCAAGTCTAGGAAAACATTATTAAAATGTGAGGGGTAGACTCTCGTGGAGCTCAAGTTGGGCTAGTCATTTGCTGGCTAGGTCAAAGGTTTTGTGGTTGGGTTGGTGTCTGCATTTCTTCACTGGAAGTCCAGCCTGGCTACAGGAGGTGGCCATGTCAGGCTCCATATCACCTGCTACTAGAAGTCTCAGCTGGGTTCACCATCATAGACTCCAGGGAGCCTCCCCAGTCCCAGAGATGTCCCCTCCACACTGATTTCTGTTTTCCCTCACCCAATTTCCCCTCTCCACTCCCTCCCCCACCCAGTTCCTTTCCTCCAACTTCAAATGTCTATTTTATTTTGCCTTCTGAATAAGAGTCAAGCATCTTCCCTCAAGCCCTTCTTGTTATTTAGCTTCTTTGTATCTATGGATTGTTGCATGATTATGCTGTACTTTATGGTTAATATCCATTTATAACTGAGTAAATATCTTGCGTTCTTTCTGCTTCTGGGTTACCTCACTCAGGATAATAGTTTCTATTTCCATCCATTTGCCTGCAAATTTCATTATGTCCCTTTTTAAATAGCTGAGTAGTTTTCCATTGAGCAAATGTACCACAATTTCTGTATCCATTCTTCGGTTGAGGGACATCTAGATTGTTTCCAATTTCTGGCTATTACTAATAAAGGTGCTATGAACATAGGTGAGCAGGTATTCTTGTGGTATGGTGGAACATCTTTTGGTTATATACCCAGGCATCTTATAGCTGGGTTTTGAAGTAAAACTACTACCAATTTTCTGAGAAATCGCTAGATTAATTTTCAAAGTTCTTGTTTGCCCTCCCACCAGCAATGGAAGAGTGTTTCCCTTGCTCCACATCCTCACTGACATGGGCTGTTAATTGAGTTTTTGATCTTAGCCATTGTAATGGATGTAAGGTGAAATCTTAGAGTCATTTTGCTTTGCATTTCCCTTATGACTAAGAAGACTGAGCATGTTTAAAAGTGCTTCTCACCATTAGAAATTCCTGTGTTGAGATTTCTCTGGCTTTGTACCCCATTTTTATTTTATTTTATTTTCATTAATTAATTCAATTTATATCTTGGTCATAGGCCCCTCCCTCCTATCCTCCCACTATCATACTTCCTCCTGCATGCCTTCTCCCCTATTTCCTAGAATAGGGGATCCTCCTTACCCAGACACTTCAGCTCATCTTTCACCTGAGGACAGAGTTTGCCTTGCTCCCCTGTGATCTTGTAGATAAGGCCCATCAGGGGGAAGTGATCAGAAAGCAGGCAACATAGTCTGTGTCAGAGATTTCCCCCACCCCCCCTAACTAATGGGCCAACACAAGCCTAAGATGTCCATGAGACTTATCTTTTGGGGTCTGTGCCTTGTAGTATGTCTATCCTCTAACATATGACTAAAGTCTGTTTATGAGTGTGTATATACCAGCTGTGTGTTTCTGAGTCTCCATTACCTCACTCAGGATGATTTTCCCCAGTTTCATCTATTTGTCTGCTAATTTCATGATTTCCTTGTTTTTGATGTACCACACTTTCCATATTCATTTTCAGTTGAGGGACATCGAGGTTGTTTCCAGTGTCTGGCTATTATGAATAAAGCTGTTATGGACATGGTTGTACCAATATCCTTGTTGTGGTTATACCCAGGAGGGATATAGCTGGGCCCTGAGGTATGTACCCCATTTTTTTTTCAATGCAGTTTATTCAGGAAAATTGAACAATCCTCGGACCCCGGGGAAAGCCAGCCCACAGCTTAAATAGCCTCTGGGTAGCCAACCCAGGCGTGCCATGGGGGCAATGCAGATAGGTCCACATACATGGAAGCAAGCCAGATCCTCAGCCTTAGCCAAATGTGGAATTGTTCGTGACAGAGAGCACTCACCATCGGGAAGGTGGAAGGGGGAAACCAGCTCCATCTTTAAGGCATAGCATTCCGCAGCTCTCTACACTTCCCCCTTTTTGTTTTAGACGCATCAGGCAAGAGTAGAGGTCTGATCTCTGATATTAGAAATAAATTGGGACTTTGTACAGATGTTCATTTAGGTGTCATCCACCTAAAGAGCATCAGACCGTCCGATACCTTTTTCTCAGAGGCGGGACCTGGGGCATCAACCCGCATGCAATCAGACATGCTCTTCTCTGGGTCCAAAGCGGCTGACCCTGAGTGCAGTGCTTAGCCTCACATCCTGAGCATATCATTTTAGCTTTTTATGGTATCCAACCATGCTTGGGGAGAATGTCCTGCTTCACTGGCTGTAAAGGCCTGAATGATCATGGCTGCATCACACTGTTGTGAGACTCTAATCTTGCATATATACCACAGGCAAACCAAGGAGACCAACACCAGAAGGCCTGCTAACACTCCCATGCCCGCCCATTCCTTCAGATGATTCATGGCTGCAGCAATCCATGTTGATAATCCTGTGGCTAGTCCTGCGTCCACTCCGGTAGAATTTACTGTGACCATGGCCACTCTCAGCTGCTCCATCGTAGTATCGAATTCTCCAGTCCAATTACCTAAAATATAACTCGACAATTGTTTAGACAGATTTGCAGCACAGGAAAAATTCTCATGTTGTATGCTAGTGACACAAAGTCCAGCATACTTTCATTGACAGCCAGGTTGAGCGATTTGCCATAGGGTATCAATTTGCTCCTGCACGAGGTCAATCCTCTGATTGAACACCATCAAGCTTCCTTTTAGTTGAGCATTAATTCCTTTATGTACAACTAAGGCATGAGCTACATTGGCTAAATGATTATTCAGGGTCTGAGCAGTCTGCCCAGTATGACTCATGGCTAATGCCCTGGTGGTAGCTCCAACAGCCGTCAATGAGATGGTAGTAACAATGGTGGCTGTAGTTCCAAGATCCCTTTTCTGTCTGAAGAGAGTCATAGCGTGAGGGGCATCAATGGACACAGGCACCCAGTGAGGCATGCGAGTAACCAGGGCATACCTAAATTTACTAGCATTCCAGCATTGGGCAAAAAAGCAAGTATCATTACCACAATTACTTGGCTCTATCTGGCTAATAATGAATAAAAATGGGGGATATAGACAAACAGGTGTGGGCTTATAGGAAATATTATGAGAAGCCTTAACCCCTCGTTGGAACATCCTGCGTCAGTTCTAGAACTAGCAGTGGTGGTGTCCGAGGTCTGAGTAGGTTCAGGAGACCATTGCCCCCAGGGGCGAGATGTGCTCCATGCCAATTGACTAACTCCATGTTTTCCTCCAATTTTGAAAGTCATTTAAGGTTCTTAAATTATTTTTTCCCTTTTTTCTTAAATTTTTCATCAATTACACTTTATTCATTCTGCATCCCCCCATAAGCCCCTCCCTCCTCCCATCCCAATCCCACCCTCCCTCCTCCCTCTGCTTGCATGCCACTCCCCAAGTCCACTAATAGGGGAGGTTCTCCTCTCCTTTCTGATCTTAGTCTGTCAGTTCACATCAAAAGTGGCTGTATTGTCCTCTACTGTGGCCTGGTAAGGCTGCTCCCCCCCAGAGGGAGGTGATCAAAGAGCAGGCCAATCAGATTATGTCAGAGGCAGTCCCTCTTCACATTACTATGTAACCCAATTGGACTCTGAACTGCCCTGGGCTACATCTGTGCAGGGGTTCTAGGTTATCTCCATGAATAGTCCTTGGTTGGAGTATGAGTCTCTGGGAAGTTCCCTATGTTCAAATTTTCTTGTTCTGTTGCTCTCCTTGTGGAGACCCTGTCCTCTCCAGCTCTTACTATTTCCCAGTTCTTACCTAAAATTCCGTTCACTCTGCCCAACAGTTGCCCATCAGGCTCAGCATCTGCTTTGATAGTCTGAAGGGCAGAGGCTTTCAGAGGCCCTCTGTGGTAGGTTCCTAGGTTGTTTTCTGTTTTCTTCTTCTTCTGATGTCCATCCTCTTTGCCTTTCTGGATGGGGATTGGACGTTTTAGTTAGGGTCCTCTCTCTTACTTAGTTTCTTTAGATGCACAGGTTTTAGTGGGTTTGTCCTATGTTGTATGTCTATATGAGTGAGTATATACCATGTGTGTCTTTTTGCTTCTGAGACAACTCACTCAGGATGATCCTTTCCAGATCCCACCATTTACCTGCAAATTTCATGATTTCCTTATTTTTCATTGCCGAGTAATATTCCATTGTGTAGATGTACCACAATTTCTGCATCCATTCTTCAGTTGAGGGGCATCTGGGTTGTTTCCAGCTTCTGGCTATTACAAATAAAGCTGCTACAAACATGGTTGAGCAAATGTCCTTTTTGTGTACTTGAGCCTCTTTTGGATATATGCCCAGTAGTGGTATGGCTGGATCTTGAGGAAGTGCTATTCCTAGTTGTCTGAGAAAGCGCCAGATTGATTTCCAGAGTGGTTGTACAAGTTTACATTCCCACCAGCAGTGGAGAAGGGTTCCCCTTTCTCCACAACCTCTCCAGCATGTGTTGTCACTTGAGTTTTTGATCTTGGCCATTCTCATGGGTGTAAGGTGAAATCTCAGGGTTGTTTTGATTTGCATTTCCCTAATGGCTAATGAGGTTGAGCATTTCTTTAAGTGCTTCTCTGCCATTCGGTATTCCTCTACAGAGAATTCTCTGTTTAGCTCTGTTCCCCATTTTTTAAGTGGATTACTTGGATTGCTGCTTTTCAGCTTCTTTAGTTCTTTATATATACTGGATATGAGTCCTCTGTCAGATAAAGGGTTGGTGAAGATTCTTTCCCAATCTGTAGGTGGTCGCTTTGTTTTGATGATGGTGTCCTTTGCTTTACAGAAGCTTTTCAGTTTCATGAGGTCCCATTTATTGGTTGGTGCTCTTAGAGCCTGTGCTGTTGGTGTTCTGTTCAGGAAGTTTTCCCCTGTACCAATGAGTTCTAGGGTATTTCCCACTGTTTTTTCAAGCCGATTTAATGTGTCTGGTTTTATGTTGAGGTCTTTGATCCACTTGGACTTCAGTTTTGTGCAGGGTGACAAGTATGGATCTATTTTCATTTTTCTACATGTAGACATCCAGTTAGACCAGCACCATTTGTTGAAGATGCTATCTTTTTTCCATTGTATGGTTTTGGCGTCTTTGTCAAAGATCAGGTGTCCATAAGTGTGTGGGTTTATTTCTGGGTCCTCTGTTCGGTTCCATTGATCCACCATTCTGTTTCTATGCCAGTACCATGCAGTTTTTAAAACTGTTGCTCTATAGTACAACTTAAGATCAGGGATGGAGATACCTCCAGAAGATCTTTTATTGTAGAGGATTACTTTAGCAATTCTGGGTTTCTTGTTATTCCATATGAGGTTGAGAATTTTCCTTTCCAGGTCTGTAAAGAATTGTGTTGGTAATTTGATGGGCATTGCATTGAATCTGTAGATTGCTTTTGGTAAGATGGCCATTTTTACTATGTTAATCCTACCAAGCCATGAGCATGGGAGATCTTTCCATCTTCTCATATCTTCTTCTAATTCTTTCTTCAGAGATTTGAAATTTTTTTCATACAAGTCTTTGACTTCCTTGGCTAGGGTTACTCCGAGGTACCTTATGTCATTTGTGGCTATTGTGAAGGGTGTTGTTTCCTTAATTTCTTTCTCAGCCCTTTTGTCTTTTGTATACAGGAGGGCTACTGATTTTTTTGAGTTAATTTTGTATCCTGCCACTTTGCTGAAGGTGTTTATCAGCTGTAGGAGTTCCCTGGTAGAGTTTTTGGGGTCACTCACGTATACTATCATATCATGCAAATAGTGATAATTTGACTTCTTCCTTTCCAATTTGTATCCCCTTGATCTCCTTCAACTGTCTTATTGCTCTAGCAAGGACTTCCAACACTATGTTGAAGAGATATGGAGAGAGTGGGCAGCCTTGTCTTGTCCCTGATTTCAGTGGGATTGCTTTAAGTTTCTCTCCATTCAGTTTGATGTTGGCTATAGGCTTGCTGTATATCGCCTTTACTATGTTTAGATATGTGCCTTGTATCCCTGATCTCTCCAATACTTTGAACATGAATGGATGTTGGATTTTGTCAAAGGCTTTTTCAGCATCTAGGGAGATTATCATGTGAGTTTTTTCTTTCAGTTTGTTAATATGGTGGATCACATTGATGGATTTCCGTATATTGAACCACCCCTGCATACCTGGGATGAAGCCTACTTGGTCATAGTGGATAATATCTTTGATGTGTTCTTGGATTCAGTTTGCAAGTATTTTATTAAGTATTTTTGCATCAATGTTCATAAGGGAGATTGGCCGGAAATTCTCTTTCTTTGTTGAGTCTTTGTGAGGTTTAGGTACCAAGGTGACTGTGGCTTCATAGAATGAATTTGGTAATATTCCTTCTGTTTCTATTTTGTGGAATAGTTTGAAGAGAATTGGTGTTAGCTCTTCTTTGAAGGTCTGGTAGAATTCTGCGCTGAAGCCATCTGGTCCTGGGCTTTTTTTTGGATGGGAGACTTTTGATGACCGCTTCTATTTCTTTGGGGGATATAGGTTTATTTAGTTGATTTACCTGGTCCTGGTTCAGCTTTGGTAAGTCAAATCGATCAAGAAAATTGTCCATTTCATTTAGATTTTCAAATTTTGTGTCATATAGACTTTTGAAGTAAGTCCTAATGATTGTTTGGATTTCCTCAGTGTCTGTAGTTATATCCCCCTTTTCATTTCTGATTTTGTTGATTTGGGTGGTGTCTCTCTGCCTTTTAGTTAGCCTGGCTAAGGGTTTGTCGATCTTGTTGATTTTCTCAAAGAACCAGCTCTTGGTTTCATTGATTCTTTGAATTGTTTTATTTGTTTCCAATTGATTGATTTCAGCCCTGAGTTTGATTATTTCCAGCCGTCTACTCCTTCTTGGTGTGTCTGCTTCTTCTTTTTCTAGGGTTTTTAAGTGAGCCATTAGGGTGCTTGAATGAGCTGTCTCGAATTTCTTCTTGAAGGCACTTAGTGCTATGAACTTTCCTCTTAGCACTGCTTTCATTGTGTCCCACAAGTTCGGGTATGTTGTGTCTTCATTTTCATTGATTTCTAGAAAGACTTTAATTTCTTTCTTTATTTCTTCCCTCACCCAGCTGTCATTTAGTTACAAGTTGTTCAGTTTCCATGTGTGTGTAGGCTTTTTGTTATTTCTGTTATTGTTGAGGTCCAGCTTTATTCCATGGTCAGACAAGATACATGGGATTATTTCAATCTTCTTGTATCTGTTGAGGCTTGCTTTGTGACCCACTATGTGGTCTATTTTGGAGAAGGTTCCATGAGGTGTTGAGAAGAAGGTAAATTCTTTTGTGTTTGGGTGTAAGGTTCTGTAAATGTCTGTTAGGTCCATTTGATTCATGACCTCTGTTAGAGATATTGTTTCTTTGTTTAATTTCTGTGTAGTTGACCTGTCCTTTGTTGAGAGTGGGGTATTGAAGTCTCCCACTATTAGTGTGTGGGGATCTATGTGTGGTTTATGTTTTATCAATGTTTCTTTCACAAATGTGGGTGCCCTTGTATTTGGGGCATAGATGTTCAGGATTGTGATGTCTTCCTGGTGGAATTTTCCCTTGATGAGTATGAAGTTTCCTTCCCCATCTCTTTTGATTAATTTTGGTTGAAAGTCTATTTTATCAGATATTAGAATGGCTACTCCTGCTTGCTTCTTGGGTCCGTTTGCTTGGAAAGTCGTCTTCCAACCCTTTACCCTCAGGGAATGTCTATCTTTGTGTCTTAGGTGTGCTTCTTGTATGCAACAGATTGCTGGGTTTTGTTTACGTATCCATTCTGTTAATCTGTGTCTTTTTATTGGAGAGTTGAGTCCATTGATGTTGAGAGAGATTAATGACCAGTGGCTGTTAGATCTCTTGATTTTGATGTTGGCTGTGGTCATCAGGTTGTGTGCTTGGTTGCTTTTTGTTTTACTGAAGTGAGGTTATTTATTTCCTGTGTTTTCTTGAATGTAGCTAGCTTTCTTGGGTTGTATTTTCCCTTCCAGTGTCTTCTGTAATGCTGGATTTGTTTGTAGGTATTGTTGAAATTTGTTTTTGTCATTGAATGTCTTGTTTTCTCCATCTATGAGGACTGAGAGTTTTGCTGGGTATAGTAGCCTGGGCTGACATCTGTGTTCTCTTAGGGTCTGCATGATATCCGTCCAGGCCCTTCTGGCTTTCATAGTCTCTGTTGAAAAGTCAGGTGTGATTCTAATGGGTTTGCCATTATATGTTACTTGGCCTTTTTCCCTTGCAGCTTTTAGTATTTTTTCTTTGTTCTGTATACTTACTGTTTTGATTATTATGTGGCGGGAGGATTTTCTTTTCTGGTCAAATTTGTTGGGTGTTCTGTAGGCCTCATGTATTCTAATTGGCCTCTCCTTTAGCTTGGGGAAATTTCTTCGATGATTTTGTTGAAAATATTTTCTGGGCCTTGGAGAAGGGAGTCTTCTTTTCCCTCTATACCTATTATTCTTAGGTTTTGTCTTTTCATATTGTCTTGCATTTCTTGGACGGTCTGTGTCAGGAATTTTTCGGATTTAACATTTTCTTTGACAGATACATCGATTTCTTCCATTGTATCTTCTACACCTGAGATTCTTTCTTCCATCTCTTTTAGTCTGTTGGTTATGCTTACCTCTGTAGTTCCTGTTTTCTTCCCTAGATTCTTCCTTTCCATTATTTCTTCCATTTGTGTTTTCTTTAATTTTTCCAATTCTATCTTCAGGTCTTGAGTTGTTTTGTTTACTTCCTTCACCTGTCTGATTGTACTTTCCTGTTTTTCTTTTAGTTCCTTCAACTCTGTTTCTATCATTTCATTCAGTGTTTTAAGCATTTCCTTTCTAAAGGCCATAAACTGTTTGGCTGCAGCTTCCTCTATTTCTTTATGGATGGCAATATTCTGTTTGAGTTTATCTTCCTCCATGTCTTTACGAATCTTATTTGTTTCCTCTGTTATCATCCTCATGAGCATACTTGTTAGGTCATCTTCTTGGATTTCAGTTATGGTGGGGTGTCCATGGCTACTTGCCCCTGGGTAACTGGGTTCTGGAGATGCCATATTGCTCTGTCTTTTGTTGCTTGAGCTTTTACGCTGGCCTCTACCCATTGTGTTATCTTAGGAGTTTGGGGTTATTTTCTGGTGGTTCCTGGGGATCCTGTGGTGGAGAGAATCCCCTTTGCAGAAAGCTGGTTTTTCCTAAAGGATGTCTTCTCAGCTTTTTGGGTATAGACCCTGGATGGCTGGTGTTTTTTCAGGAGTTGTTCACCTCAGGGATATAGACCTGAGTGGTAGCTGTGGTCTTTGTTAGTCGAGAGGGTTCTCCTCTCACCCAGGGAAGTCCTGAGGGCAGCTGCCCTGTTTCTGGGTTTCTTGTTGCAAATTTAATGATCAGCTGCTGTGACCCAGTTGGACATCAGGCGCGCCTCAACTGTTTGTGCTTGTGTCTGGAGCACAGCTGAGTGCTGGCGCCTCGGCCCCACTAGACTGCTAGACTTTTTCTAGGGAAGGATTGGGTGTTTTAGATCAGTACAGTTTCCTTCCTTCCCCGTGGATTCTCTGGAGACACGGACTCCTAGTGTCTTTTTTTGCCCTGGTGCACACTGCTCAGTGTCTGCTAGCTGGCTGGCCACAGAAATTTGCCTGTGCCTGGAGCACAGCTGTGTGATGGCGGCTCAGTCTCTGCCAGCTGTCTGGTGCGCAGAAACTGCCTGTGTCTGCCTTTGCGGCTTTTGGGAGCCCGAGTGGCTCCCTAAGCTGGGTACTTTTCCGGGGACCTTTTCAGGTTTGGGGTGAGCTGAGTGCTCTGAGATCAGACCCGCCGTTTCTATCTCCTGCGGCGAATCAGGCGCGCAGGCAGGCAGGGCTCTGTGCTGGAACCTGGGTCCCCGGCTCTGGCTCTGGGCTGGCTCCTGGGGTGCCCGTGGAACCCGCCCGAGTCTTTTCCAGGGGATGTCTGGGTGACCTAAGGCCGGTCCCAATCGTTTCCTGTACCCTGGGGTTATCTCTCGACTGAAAATTCCAGTCTCTGATAGTGTGTTGCCCAAGGTTCAGTCTGGGACCGTGACCAGAGACACTGGCTTGTGGCTCTGGGCTGGGGCTGGGGCTGGCGGCCGGCAGCCAAGCCTCTGGCGGAACCGGGATCTCTTCCTCGGTTTAGCCAGGTGAGTTAAAAGCTGATTGAATCCCCCACCGTGGGGTATCCTCTCACCTGGGAAACACAATGACTGTGTTTTATGGCCGAGAGTTCTGATTGCTGGTCACTGTGCTGATCTTGCTGTGCTGCTGCTCAGAATGAGCAGATGGCGCCGCCATCTTGCCCCTCCTCTATGTACCCCATTTTTAATGAGTTATTTGGTTTGTTGCTGTCCAAATTTTTGAGTTCTTTATATATTTTGGATATTAGGCACCTAATGGATGTAGGGTTGATGAAGATCTTTTCTCATACTTTAGCCTGCTGTTTTGCTCTATTGATGGTGTTCTTTGCCTTACAGAAACTTTTCAGTTTCATGACTTCGCACTTATTAAGTGTTGATCATAGTGTCTGAGCTGCTGGTGTTCTGTTGAGGAAGTAGTCTCCCCTACCAGTGCATTCAAGGCTATTCCTCACTTTCACTTCTGTTAGATTTAATATATTTCTTCACTATTTTATAGGGTGGGATCTTAGAACTTTGTCTTTTTCCCCTTCCCTCTGATCCTAGTCTATCAGGTCTCATCAGGAGTGGCTCAATTGTCTTCCTCTGTGTTCTGGTAAGGCTGCTCCCCCTTCAGGGGAGGTGATTAAAGAGCAGGCCAATCAGTTCCTGTCATAGACAGTCCCTGTCCCCATTACTGTGGAACCCACTTGGACACTGAACTGCCATGGGCTACATCTGTGCAGGGGTTCCAGGCCATCTCCATGAGTTGTCCTTAGTTGGATATCAGTCTCCGAAAAGACCCCTGTGCCCAGACTTTTAGGATCTGTTGCTGTCCTTGTGGAGCTCCTGTCCTCTCCAGGTCTTACTATCTCCCCCTTCTTTCATAAGATTCCTTGTGCTCTACCCAAAGCTTGGCTATGAATCTCAACATCTGCCTCGATACCCTGCAGAGTCAAGTCTTTCAGAGGCCCTCTGTGTTAGGCTCCTGCCCTGTTCCCTGTTTTTCCCCTCCTCCAATGTCCACACTCTTTGCCTTTTGGGATGGGGATTGAGAATCTTAGCCAGAGTCCTCCTTCTTGATTAGTTTCCTTAGGTGTACAGATTTTAGCAGGTTTATCCTATATTATATCTCTAATATCCACTTATGAGTGAGTATATACCCTTTGTGTCTTTCTGCTTCTGGGATACCTCACTCAGGATGATCTTTTCTAGTTCCCATCATTTACCTGCAAATTTCATGATTTCCTTGTTTTTTATTGCTGAATAAATTGTTTAATATTCCATTGTGTAGATGTAGCACAATTTCTGTATCCATTCCTCAGTTAAGGGGCACCTGAGTTGTTTCAAATTTCTGACTATTACAAATAAAGCTGCTACAAACATGGTTGAGCAGATGTCCCTGTAGTATACTTCAGCGTCTTTTGGATATTTGCCTAGGAGTGGTAAAACTGGATCTTGAGAAAGCGTTATTCCTAATTGTTTGAGAAAGTGCCAAATTGATTTCCAAAGTGGTTATACAAGTTCACATTCCCACCAGCAGTGGAGGAGGGTTCCCCTTTCTCCACATCCTCTCCAGCATGTGTTGTCACTTGAGTTATTCATCTTAGCCATTCTGATGGGTGTAAGGTGAAATCTCAAGGTCGTTTTGATTTGCATTTCCCTGATGACTAAGGATGTTGAACATTTGTTTGAGTGTTTATCTGCCATTCGATATTCCTCTATTGAGAATTCTGTTTACTTCTGTTTCCCATTTTTTAATTGGATTACTTGATTTGTTGCTGTTTAACTTTTTGAGTTCTTTATATATACTGGACATTAGCCCTCTGTCAGATGTAGGTTCCATGAAGATCCTTTCCCAATCTGTAGGCAGTCGCTTTGTTTTGATGACAGTGTCCTTTGCTTTACAAAACCTTTTCAGTTTCATGGGGTCCCATTCATTGATTGTTGCTCTTTGAGCCTGTGCTATTGGTGTTCCATTCATGAAGTTGTCTCCTGTGCCAATGAGTTCAAGGCTCTTCCCCGCTTTTTCTTCTAACAGGTTTAGTGTGTCTGGTTTTATATTGAGGTCTTTGATCCACTTGGACTTTAGTTTTGTGCATGGTGATAAGTATGGATCTATTTGCATTTTTCTACGTGTAAACATTCAGTTAGACCAGCACATTTGTTGAAGATGCTGTCTTTTTTCCATTGAATAGTTTTGGCATCTTTGTCAAAAATCATGTGTTCATAAGTGTGTGGGTTTATTTCTGGGTCTTCTATCTGCTTCCATTTATCCACCATTCTGTTTCTATGCCAGTATTGTGCAGTTTTTAGTATTGTTGTTCTTAGAACAGCTTGAGATCAGGGATGGAGATACCTCCAGAATATCGTTTATTGTAGAGGATTGTTTTAGCAATTCTGGGTTTCTTGTAATTCCATATGAAGTTGAGAATATTTTCTTTGAAGGTCTGTAAAGAATTGTGTTAGTAATTTGATGGGAATTGTATTGAATCTGTAGATTGCTTTTGGTAACATGGCCATTTTTACTATGTTAATCCAGCCAAGCCATGAGAATGAAAGATCTTTCCATTTTCTGATATCTTCTAATTCTTTCTTCAGAGACTTGAAATTTTTTTCATACAAGTTTTTGACTTGCTTGGTTAGAATCACACCAAGATACTTTATGTCCTTTGTGGCTATTGTGAAGGGTTTAGTTTTCCTAATTTCTTTCTCATCCTATTTTCTTTTGTATACAGGAGAGCTACTCATTTTTTTTAGTTAATTTTGTATCCAGCCACCTTGCTGAAGGTGTTTGTCAGCTGTAGGAGTTCCCTTGTAGAATTTTTGTGGTCACTCATATCATCTGTAAATAGTGATACTTTGACTTCTTCCTTTCTGATTTATAAACCCTTGATGTCCTTGATGTCTTATTGCTCTGGTAAGGACCTCAAAAACTATGTCGAAGAGATATGGAGAGAGTAAGCAGCCTTGCCTTGTCCCTGATTTCAGTGTGATTGCTTTAAGTTTCTCTTGGTTTAGTTAATGTTGCCTGTTGGTGTGTCTGCTTCTTTTTTCTCTAGGTCTTTTAGGTGAGCCATTAAGTTGTTTGAATAGGATGTTTCGAATTTCTTCTTGAAGACATTTAGTGCTGTCAATTTTCCTCTTAGCACTGCTTTCATCATGTCTCATAAATTTGAGTATATGAGTATATTGTGGGGGTTCCTCTCATCTGGGAAACACAATTGCTGGTGTTTTAGGGCCCAGAATTCTGTCTGCTGGTCGCTGTACAGATCCTGCTGTGCTGCTGGTCAGAAAGAGTGTCCTCCTGGTGCTGCCATCTTGGAACCCCCCCCCCTTAAATCCTTTTTTGTTTTTTTTTAATTTGAGCCTTGTCATTTTCACTCCAATGTTCAAACTTCAATACATACTATATTTTACTCAATTTGGGCATTATATTATATTGTATTGTATTGTATTTTATTGTACTGTATTGTATTATATTTTATTTTATTTTATAATTTATCCATTATATATCCAGAGTGTAGCCTCCTCCCTCAATTCCTCCTAGTCCTACCCTCCATCTCTCTATTCCCCTACCCCTTTCTGCCAGTCCACTGAAAAGGGGAGACCGCTTCCTCTGCCATCTACCCATAGCTAATCAGGTCTCCTCAGGACTGCCTGGATCCTCTTCCTTTGTTGCCTGACAAGGCCACATCACCAGGGGCAAGTGATCAAAGAGCAGGTAATTGAGTCTATGATATTTTAAAATACTCATATGCATTAGTTAATCATGATATAAAGTAAATACAAACTTAAATTGTTGATAATTAACTTTAAAGGATTTTAATTATTCCAGGTATGCTTTCATAAAGTATGTCTCAATATCTTAAAGTGCTTAAATACATTGTTCATATTTACTGATCTAGCACTACTTAAAGCATGATGTATTTACTATTGTATAAGCTGCTACAAAGGTCACAGTTTTAAATTACATTTTTTTATTTCTTTTTTATGTTAAATTTCTTTTATTTTTTTCAATGCAGTTTATTCAGGAACCTTGAACAATCCTCGGACCCTGGGGAAAGCCAGCCCACAGCTTAAATAGCCTCTGGGTAGCCAACCCAGGCGTGCCACGGGGGCAATGCAGATAGGTCCACATATATGGAAGCAAGCCAGATCCTCAGCCTTATCCAAATGTGGAATTGTTTGTGACAGAGAGCACTCACCATCGGGAAGGTAGAAGGCGGGAACCAGCTCCATCTTTAAGGCATAGCATTCCGCAGCTCTCTACAGTTCCCCCTTTTTGTTTTAGACACATCAGGCAAGAGTAGAGGTCTGATCTCTGATATTAGAAATAAATTGGGACTTGGTACCCAATTTATGTTCATTTAGGTGTCATCCACCCAAAGAGCATCAGACCTGTCTGATACCTTTTTCTCAGAGGCGGGACCTGGGGCATCAACCCGCATGCAATCAGACATGCTCTTCTCTGGGTCGAAAGCGGCTGACCCTGAGTGCAGTGCTTAGCCTCGCATCCTGAGCGTATCATTTTAGCTTTTTATGGTATCCAACCATGCTTGGGGAGAATGTCCTGCTTCAATGGCTGTAAAGGCCTGAATGATCATGGCTGCATCACACTGTTGTGAGACTCTAATCTTGCATATATACCACAGGCAAACCAAGGAGACCAACACCAGAAGGCCTGCTAACGCTCCCATGCCCGCCCATTCCTTCAGATGATTCATGGCTGCAGCAATCCATGTTGATAATCCTGTGGCTAGTCCTGCGTCCACTCTGGTAGAATTTACTGTGACCATGGCCACTCTCAGCTGCTCCATCGTAGTATCGAATTCTCCAGTCCAATTACCTAAAATATAGCTCGACAATTGTTTAGACAGATTTGCAGCATGGGAAAAATTCTCATGTTATATGCTAGTGACTCAAAGTCCAGCATATTTTCATTGACAGCCAAGTTGAGAGATTTGCCATAGGGTATCAATTTGCTCCTGCACGAGGTCAATCCTCTGATTGAACACCATCAAGCTTCCTTTTAGTTGAGGATTAATTCCTTTATGTACAACTAAGGCATGAGCTACATTGGCTAAATGATTATTCAGGGTCTGAGCAGTCTGCCCAGTATGACTCATGGCTAATGACCCGGTGGTAGCTCCAACAGTCGCCAATGAGATGGTAGTAACAATGGTGGCTGTAGTTCCAAGATCCCTTTTCTGTCTGAAGAGAGTCATAGCGTGAGGGGCATCAACGGGCACAGGCACCCAGTGAGGCATGCGAGTAACCAGGGCATACCTAAATTTACTAGCATTCCAGCATTGGGCAAAAAAGCAAGTATCATTACCACAATTACTTGGCTCTATCTGGCTAATAATGAATAGAAATGGGGGATATAAACAAGGTCTGTAAAGAATTGAGTTGGTATTTTGATGGGAATTGCATTGAATCTGTGGATTGCTTTTGGCAGTATGGCCATTTTCACAATGTTAATCCTACCAATCCATGAGCATGGGAGATCTTTCCATCTTCTGAGATCTTCTTCGATTTCTTTCTTCAGAGACTTGAAGTTTTTCTCAAACAGGTCTTTCACTTGCTTGGTTAGAGTCACCCCAAGGTACTTTATGTTATTAGTGGCTATTGTGAAGGGTGTTGTTTCCCTAATTTCTTTCTCAGCATTTTTGTCTTTGGTATATAAGAGGGCTTCTGATTTTTTTGAGTTGATTTTGTATCCTGCCACTTTACTGAAGGTGTTTATCAGCTGAAGGATTTCTCTGGTTGAATTTTTGGGGTCGCTCATGTATACTATCATATCATCTGCAAATAGTGACACTTTGACCTCTTCCTTTCCGATTTGTATCCCCTTGATTCCCTTTAGTTGTCTTATTGCTCTGGATAGGACTTCAAGTACTATGTTGAAGAGATATGGGGACAATGGACAGCAGTGTTTTCAAAGCAAAGACTCATGACCAAACCTTTGGCAGAGTACAGGGAATCAGAAGAAAGAAGGGGAGTTAGTCTGATGGGGAAAGGATAGGAGCTCCACAAGGACCAAATATATCTGGGCACAGGGTCTTTTCTGAGACTGACATTCAACCAAGGACCATGTATGGATATAACCTAGAACCTCCACTCAGATGTAGCCTGTGGTAGCTCAGTAACCAATTGGTTTCCCAAAGTGAGGGGAACAAGGACTATTTCTAACAGGAACTCAATGACTGGCTCTTTGGTCTCCCCACCCCCGAAGGGAGGAGCAGTCCTGTTAGGCCACAGAGGAGGGCTTTGCAGCCAGTCCTAAAGATACCTGATAAAACAGGATCAGATGAATGGGGAGGACTTCCCCCCTGTCAGTGGACTTGGAAAGGGGCACGGTGGAGATGAGGGAGGGAGGGAGGGAGGGATTGGGAGGGAAGGAGGGATGGGGACACGGCTGGGATACAGAGTTAATAAAATGTAACTGATAAAAAAAATTAAAAAAAAAATAAAGTAATAAAAAAAGAAGGACTAAGTAGATACTCTTCTATAGTCTTCCTTCTTCACGCTATTCTTTTGTCTCACTTGCCAACACCAAAGCCACTCTTCCCCTGGAAAACCATGGGCCATGCCAGTCAAGGAATCAGATATGCCATCTTCATTCTCTGCTCTGTCCTCCAATTCCATTTCCCCACTAATATTCACTAGACTTCTGGCAAACAAACTTCAGGGCCATTCTTCCCTCATTTCTTCTGTTCCTTGTGCATTCCACAGATTCTTGTGGTAGATCCAACTTTCGTTCTTGTGGTCCCTATCAAGCTCTAACCTTGTAATCTAACCCTAATCCTGTCTGTAAGCTCACAACACATTTAAACAAGTTCTATCCAGAACCCCAGTGTCACAAATGGCAGGGAATCAGAAGTACCAATAAATTCAAATCACCATATTCTTCCTAAGATCTAGGCAGGGCAACAGAAACAAAGGACTAGAAAACTTATGTAACAAGAACAGATATCAACATCAAGAATTTCAGTCATCCCAAACCCAGATGCCTAAATAAAAATGTAAACATACAATCAATAACAGACATATAATATTAATCCACTAGAGTTAAGCTACATTAGGCCATGAGAAATCCAATATGGCTGAGGCATTTGCCAAACTAGGTATTTTGAATGTAGTCAAGGATCTTAAAGAAGAAATTAATAACTCAATTAACAAAATGTATGAAAACACAAACAGTACAATGAATTGAAGAAAACTGTTCAAGGTATGGACTAGAAAGAGAATATGTAATGTAGCATTTGTAAAATATTCTTGTCAATATTAACTAGTAAAATTTTGATTTGTACAGTTTTAATTGGTTAAAATGATTTCATTGTAACATCTACTGCTATAGATGAATAATGTTAGTTCAGATTTAAAGAATGGTGGAGAAATAGTGCATGTAATCCTTTTACAAGTGCTGAGAGTTCTGTATGTTTTGAAAAGAGTAATTTAGCATTTGGGTGCCAAAATGGGTTTTCTCAGAGTCCATTGCCAGCAATGGGCAAGCCTGGAGACACTGGAATGGAGTATTAGCAGTACACCTAACAGTGAGGTGAATAACTTTGAAATAAAGTTTTAGATAAAAAAAAAAAAACTATACAGTGTGTAATTGTTAACAAAAAACTCCAGTTTCAGCAGTTTAAAAGAAGCTACTCCATGAATAGTCCTTGGTTGGAGTATGAGTCTCTGGGAAGTTCCCTATGTTCAAATTTTCTTGTTCTGTTGCTCTCCTTGTGGAGACCCTGTCCTCTCCAACTCTTACTATTTCCCAATTCTTACCTAAAATTCCGTTCTCCTGCCCAACAGTTGCCCATCCGGCTCAGCATCTGCTTTGATAGTCTAAAGGGCAGAGGCTTTCAGAGGCCCTCTGTGGTAGGTTCCTAGGTTGTTTCCTGTTTTCTTCTTGTTCTGATGTCCATCCTCTTTGCCTTTCTGGATGGGGATTGGACGTTTTAGTTAGGGTCCTCTCTCTTACTTAGTTTCTTTAGATGCACAGGTTTTAGTGGGTTTGTCCTATGTTGTATGTCTATATGAGTGAGTATATACCATGTGTGTCTTTTTGCTTCTGAGACAACTCACTCAGGATGATCCTTTCCAGATCCCACCATTTACCTGCAAATTTCATGATTTCCTTATTTTTCATTGCTGAGTAATATTCCATTGTGTAGATGTAACACAATTTCTGCATCCATTCTTCAGTTGAGGGGCATCTGGGTTGTTTCCAGCTTCTGGCTATTACAAATAAAGCTGCTACAAACATGGTTGAGCAAATGTCCTTTTTGTGTACTTGAGCCTCTTTTGGATATATGCCCAGTAGTGGTATGGCTGGATCTTGAGGAAGCGCTATTCCTAGTTGTCTGAGAAAGCGCCAGATTGATTTCCAGAGTGGTTGTACAAGTTTACATTCCCACCAGCAGTGGAGAAGGGTTCCCCTTTCTCCACAACCTCTCCAGCATGTGTTGTCACTTGAGTTTTTGATCTTGGCATTCTCATGGGTGTAAGGTGAAATCTCAGGGTTGTTTTGATTTGCATTTCCCTAATGGCTAGTGAGGTTGAGCATTTCTTTAAGTGCTTCTCTGCCATTCGGTATTCCTCTACAGAGAATTCTGTTTAGTTCTGTTCCCCATTTTTTAAGTGGATTACTTGGTTTGCTGCTTTTCAGCTTCTTTAGTTCTTTATATATACTGGATATGAGTCCTCTGTCAGATAAAGGGTTGGTGAAGATTCTTTCCCAATCTGTAGGTGGTCGCTTTGTTTTGATGACGGTGTCCTTTGCTTTACAGAAGCTTTTCAGTTTCATGAGGTCCCATTTATTGATTGTTGCTCTTAGAGCCTGTGCTGTTGATGTTCTGTTCAGGAAGTTTCCCCCTGTACCAATGAGTTCTAGGGTATTTCCCACTTTTTTTTCAAGCCGATTTAATGTGTCTGGTTTTATGTTGAGGTCTTTGATCCACTTGGACTTCAGTTTTGTGCAGGGTGAACCCCTGCACAGATGTAGCCCAGGGCAGTTCAGAGTCCAATTGGGTTACATAGTAATGTGAAGAGGGACTCCCTCTGACATAATCTGATTGGCCTGCTCTTTGATCACCTCCCTCTGGGGGGGGGGGGAGCAGCCTTACCAGGCCACAGTAGAGGACAATACAGCCACTTTTGATGTGAACTGACAGACTAAGATCAGAAAGGAGAGGAGAACCTCCCCTATTAGTGGACTTGGGGAGTGGCATGCAAGCAGAGGGAGGAGGGAGGGTGGGATTGTGTGGAGAGGAGGGAGGGGCTTATGGGGGGATGCAGAATGAATAAAGTGTAATTGATGAAAAATTTAAGAAAAAAGGGAAAAAAATAATTTAAGAACCTTAAATGACTTTCAAAATTGGAGGAAAACATGGAGTTAGTCAATTGGCATGGAGCACGTCTCGCCCCTGGGGGCAATGGTCTCCTGAACCTACTCAGACCTCGGACACAACCACTGCTAATTCTAGAACTGACGCA
The DNA here is from genome assembly GCF_030254825.1 of Meriones unguiculatus. Classification (NCBI taxonomy): domain Eukaryota; kingdom Metazoa; phylum Chordata; class Mammalia; order Rodentia; family Muridae; genus Meriones; species Meriones unguiculatus. The sequence continues at coordinate 176,743,052 of NC_083350.1, read as the reverse complement.
GGATGTTCCAACGAGGGGTTAAGGCTTCTCATAATATTTCCTATAAGCCCACACCTGTTTGTCTATATCCCCCATTTTTATTCATTATTAGCCAGATAGAGCCAACTAATTGTGGTAATGATACTTGCTTTTTTGCCCAATGCTGGAATGCTAGTAAATTTAGGTATGCCCTGGTTACTCGCATGCCTCACTGGGTGCCTGTGCCCATTGATGCCCCTCACGCTATGACTCTCTTCAGACAGAAAAGGGATCTTGGAACTACAGCCACCATTGCTACTACCATCTCATTGACGGCTGTTGGAGCTACCACCAGGGCATTAGCCATGAGTCATACTGGGCAGACTGCTCAGACCCTGAATAATCATTTAGCCAATGTAGCTCATGCCTTGGTTGTACATAAAGGAATTAATGCTCAATTAAAAGGAAGCTTGATGGTGTTCAATCAGAGGATTGACCTCTTGCAGGAGCAAATTAATACCCTATGGCAAATCGCTCAACCTGGCTGTCAATGAAAGTATGCTGGACTTTGTGTCACTAGCATACAACATGAGAATTTTTCCTGTGCTGCAAATCTGTCTAAACAATTGTTGAGCTATATTTTAGGTAATTGGACTGGAGAATTCGATACTACGATGGAGCAGCTGAGAGTGGCCATTGTCACAGTAAATTCTACCGGAGTGGACGCAGGACTAGCCACAGATTATCAACATGGATTGCTGCAGCCATGAATCATCTGAAGGAATGGGCGGGCATGGGAGCGTTAGCAGGCCTTCTGGTGTTGGTCTCCTTGGTTTGCCTGTGGTATATATGCAAGATTAGAGTCTCACAACAGTGTGATGCAGCCATGATCATTCAGGCCTTTACAGCCATTGAAGCAGGACATTCTCCCCAAGCATGGTTGAATACCATAAAAAGCTAAAATGATACGCTCAGGATGTGAGGCTAAGCACTGCACTCAGGGTCAGCTGCTTTGGACCCAGAGAAGAGCATGTCTGATTGCATGCGGGTTGATGCCCCAGGTCCCGCCTCTGAGAAAAAGGTATCGGACGGGTCTGATGCTCTTTGGGTGGATGACACCTAAATGAACATCTGTACAAAGTCCCAATTTATTTCTAATATCAGAGATCAGACCTCTACTCTTGCCTGATGCGTCTAAAACAAAAAGGGGGAACTGTAGAGAGCTGCGGAATGCTATGCCTTAAAGATGGAGCTGGTTTCCGCCTTCCACCTTCCCGATGGTGAGTGCTCTCTGTCACGAACAACTCCACATTTGGCTAAGGCCGAGGATCTGGCTTGCTTCCATGTATGTGGACCTATCTGCATTGCCCCCGTGGCATGCCTGGGTTGGCTACCCAGAGGCTATTTAAGCTGTGGGCTGGCTTTCCCCGGGGTCCGAGAATTGTTCAATGTTCCTGAATATACTGCATTGAAAAAAAAAAATAAAAGAAGCTACTCATTTTTTAAATTAAATGATATTTTTTGTGTATGTGAATTTCATACAGGTATACTGTATTTAAATCATTTCATATCCTCTCTCCTCACCATGAAATTACTGTTGCTACAACTCCCCTTCTCTTTATCTCTCAAAATTTGTGACATGGTATCTGCAAAAGCTTAAATGTCCAAAAGAGTGCCTGAGCCTTCAGCAAGCATGATTCTGGAGACCAGTAGCTGATAGAGGGTTTCTATTTGAATTTTATTTATAACTGTTTATTGTTCTCTTTTATTTTGCTTTTCACGTTGACTCTTAGTCTTTGTCTGGTTTTCTGTTCTACTTCATGTAGTTTCTGGATCTTTCACTTCACTTCCTTATGGTATCATCATCTTCATGAAGTAGTTCAAGAAAGGGGCCATTTCTGTATACAAACATATACTTAATTATGATAAAATAATATTGTCTACATAAAGAGGTGTGATGTAATCCACCTATTTCACAACTTATTGCATTTTTATCATATTTAACTTCAATAGTTGGAATATTAATATAATAAAGTCTGACTTTCTCGCCACTACTAACCAACATTAAAAATGGTCTTTACTGTCCATTATGAAATAAACAATGCTTTGTATAACATTTGCAAAATTTACTTACAGTACCACCTCAGCGACTCTTTAGTTAACAATTTATGTTACTGTGATAGTCATTCTGACTGAATGAGATGGAATTTGAGAGTAATTTTCTTGTGTTTTTTTGTGATGGATAAGGATACAATGTTCACATTTTCAGAAATCAAAATTACATTAGGGTTCCATTTTATACTTTCAGGAGTACTATCATCAAGAAAACACTACAACGAATTTTGAGGAGAATACAGGTTTGAAGGAAAAAAAAAAAAAACTTTTATAAATCCTTCTTGGGAAGTAAATTAGTCTACCCAATCTGGAAGTTAGCAGTGGTGATACTCAAAAATTAAAAATATGATTATCGTATGATCTAACTATACCACTTTCATGTATGTACTCTACAATCAAAGGCAGTTTAAATTATAGGTAACTGAAGAGGATAAATAAGTTCAGAAAATGTTCTATACACAGCAATGGAGACTGTAGTGTCACAAAGAGGGAATTTATGTTCTTTGCAGAAAAATGGATGGAACTTAGAAGGGTCATTTTAAGTAAAATGACTACTTCCACAAAAACGCATACACCCTTTTTTTTATCTTAAAGGGATAGAGAAAAATAAGCAAAGAAAAGGAATGTAAATTGGGAAGAAAAGGCAACCGAAAGTGAGTATGAGGAGAGGAGAGATTAATGATGTGAAAATAATCAAATTTTATTACATTGGTTAAAAAATGTTACAATCAAAGCACTATTTAATACAGTTAATCTATGTTAGTAAGATAATTACTTGCAGATATTTCTTCATGACCATTGAATTTATTATCCTGTCATAATATCAACATCTATTCATTCAGGTCTTTAATATTTAGGTTGTGGTGAACAACTACTCATATTTTACATTTTAAAACATGAAATCAATTTAAGTTAGAAAACCTAGTATATCCTAAATATTTGCATTTTTAAATTTTATAATTTATTTAAAAATGTAATATTCTATCAAGATAATAAAAATAAATTTTTCTTCTTATACAAGGAAGTCCGTTATTGGTTTTGAAGGAAATTGTCTTTATTATGTAGAGAATTGGCCTTCACATCCCTAATCCTTTAGGTCTATTATCATAAAAGTGTGTTAGATTTTGTCAAAGCCCTATTAGCTAATATTAGCCGTGCAGCTAATATGATGATCATGTGTTTTCTGTCTTTTATTCTATTTGCTAAAATACACTTACTGACTGTCATTGAACCAACCTTGCAACTCTGGAATTAAGTCAACCTAATATTTTTTTAATGTATTCTGGGAATCAGTTTGCCTGAAATAGAATCAACCTAAGGAAACAAGATTTTCCAGATGTAATGGGTGATTTGAATATGAACTCACAGAAACTGTGACAACATATGCATGACTTGTCAAAGTTTAAGTTGAATAAGAATTATTACACCAAGAAGGGGAGTAAAGGTAACTTCCTAACCACTGGCCAAGAAGCTCTTTGCAATTGGTAGCAGCTTGAGGGGAGGTGGAGCAAGGACGTCATTTTCCTTCCAAAGAGTGTTAGTGATATATCAACCACATTGCAGGGCTGGACTCATGGACAGGTGTAATTGGCCAGCACAAACCCTTCTTGGTGTTTTTTGTTTGTATCTGTTCTTCCTTCCTTCCTTTTTTTTTTTTTTTTTTTTTTTGTTTTGTTTGTTTGTTTTCATTAGAAATTAAAAAAAAAAAAAAACCCTGCAATTTCGGATATAAGAATGAGGAATTGTATCTTGCAAAAGTTGAAGGAATGGAAATAATGTAAGCAAAGTATGTTTTCTGAAAAATTTAAAAATATAAAGTGACAAATGCCATGACTATTTAAAATATCTACAATAGGTATCATCATTTTATAATAATATATTGAATTAAACATCACACATAAATTAAATTTGGATTCCTTTAGAAGAAATAGTATTTTTCACTGATTTTCATATAAATTGTTGGGTTTAGTGTAGAAGCTGAGAAAGCCACTTTCAGATACAGAAGCTTGAAATGAGGGCTTTATTTTCAGAGCTCAGGGGGGTGATCAGTTTGGAGATCTGAACCACGTCCTCTAGGGGAAGCTGTATTGCATATTTAAAGGGAGAAAACCACAATTAGTTCACACGAGGGCGAGGTATGGGGTGGCAGAGTAGAACAGGGCAGTCATCTCTGACTCAACTTATATTTTGCTATCTTGACAAGCAGTTTTAGCTGACCTGTAATTTGCTTGGGCAAGCTGTGCTCATTGTTGGGTAGCAAGACTACAGAGTGTGCTGATGTAGACATAGTTTTTGGTCAACCTTACCTTATATAGAGACTTTTTTTTTTTTTTTTTTTTTTACCAGCAACAGGCTGAAGATGATGTGGCTGTTAGGTCTGAAACAGAAATGACTTTAGTTATGCTACCTAAAAGGAGCAAGCTCATCATAATTACTTATACAGTTCTTAAGAATGTTTTTTTATAGCTCAGTTTTTTTAATTAATTAAACTTTATTCACTTTGTATCCCCCCTGTACCTCCCTCCTTCCTCCCCTCCAAATCCCACCCTCTCTCTTCCCCATCCATGTCCCTTTCCCAGTCCACTGAAAAGGGAGGTCCTCCTCCCCTTCCCTCTGATCCTAGTCTATCAGGTCTCATCAGGAGTGGCAGCATTGTCTTCCTCTGTGGCCTGGTAAGGCTGCTCAAATGAGGGAGGTTATTAAAGATCAGGCCAATCAGTTCATGTCAGAGGCAGTCCCCCTACAATGGAACCCACTTGGACACTGAACTGCCATGGGCTACATCTGTGCAGGGGTTCTAGGTTATCTCCATGCATGCTTAAGAATTGTTTTAATAAATGTCTTTCTTCCTTGTTTCCACATTTACAAAAGTAGCCCTAAAAGCCCAAGAATCAAATTTACCCCAATTAAACTGTAACATTTACATAAACAAACAGAGAAATAAATAATGAAAACAGCCAGTTAGCCTTACGTTAGGTACAGGTTGAGGCTCGCAAGCAGGTGGAGAGTGGTTGGCAGCTGATGCCTGCTGGAGAAGGTCGATCATTTTAGGAGTGTGATCCCTGATGCTCTAGCGGTTGGCCACACCCCCACGCATACATGGGCAGGACAAACTGTGGTCAATGTGGGAAATAAAAAGAGAATGGAATAAAAATTCACTGTACATGTATATGAAATTTTCTAAGAATTAATAATATTAATATATTTTAAAGCAGCAAGAAATATCTGGAAATTTTTCTGGGAATTCTGTTTTAGTAAAGATGTGAGGGATTCCCCAGAAATAGGGATGTAATCAGTTAGTGGTCTGTGAGCACCAAGGCAAAGATTCAGATACCATGAGAATAAAGAATCAAAGCTGTTTGCAAAAGTGCAAATTTACATAAACTTCTTTTTAAATTTTCTTAAGTACACATACACACAAATACAAACAACCCCACCCACACCCCCACAAACAAAGCCACATAAATGCACATATATCTTGATATAGATCTTACTGGTTATTTTTAATTCTATCACTCAGAAGAAAATGTAAATATTTCTTGGAGTTCAAAATCAGCCTTATCTACAGTACTAATTCTAATCCAGTTGCAACTACATAGTGAGGCCCTACCTAAACAAAAATAAAATCAACCAAAAAGACAAAGCCACAACAAATTCAAACAACAAATAAACAAACAAAAAAATATACAGAAACATACAGGAACCTCTTAAAATAATGTTCAGGATTACAGCCTTGATAAACTAAACTGTATGTAATAAAAATATTTACCTTTAATTATAGCTTTATAACTAGGCAAATAAATTTTTAAATTCAGAATCACTCACTGCACTTCTGCGACCTTGGGTATAATAAGCATTTCTTATATTTCAAGTTTGTAACTCAGGTAAAATAATTTAAGTTCAGTTCCTCACTTGTATGTGAAAAAGAAAACAAAAGCCAAGTCTCTTTGTTGAAAATATTTAAGGAATAGAACTGTTACTTGATTAGCCCTGTTTCTTTAAGGCACTTACTTTTATCTCCATTAGTAAGGTAAAAAAAAAAAAAAAAAAAATCCTTGTATACATAGGTATATATAAGCATTACTCAAGAAATAATGGATCTGTTTAAACATGTTAAAGAAAATCAATATGAATGATAAACGCTTTAAAATTGTATATGTTTGTCTTGTTAGAAAGGATGCTGTGTTTTGGTTCTTGTTAGACCTAAAGAAACTCCTAATGAGAACTCTGAAGAGTGAGAGCAGTCAAGATGTGTCCAGTTCTTACAGCTGATTTTGATTGCACAGTGATTGTAGTGGTGATGAAATTAATCCCTGCAGCTAAAAATAAGCCCTGTAGTCTCCTCCCCTTCCCTCTGACCCTAGCCTATCAGGTCTCATCAAGACTGTCTGCATTGTCTTCCTCTGTGGCCTGGTAAGGTTGTTCCCTACCAGTGGAGGTGATCAGAGAGCCTGACAGTGCCTTCAAGCCAGAGACAACCCCTGTTCCCATTACTAGGGTACCCAGTTGGAGAATGAGCTGCCATGGGCTATATCTGTGCAGGGGTTCTATGTTATCTCCATGCATGATCCTGGGTTGGACTATTGGTCTCAGAAAAGACCTCTGGGCCCAGATATTTTGGTTCTTTTGCTCTCCTTGTGGAGCTCCTGTCCCCTCCAGGTCTTTCTATCTCCCCTTCTTTCATAAGATTCTCTGCACTCTGTGCAAAGTTTGGCTATTTTTTAAACAATTTATTTATTTATTTTTGTATATGTACACATATTGGAGAGGGAAGTGTATTTGTGTCATCATGACAAACTTATGGAAGTCAGAAGGCTAATAGTGAAAGCTTGATTGTTTTTTTTTTTTTTTATTCTACCACGTGGGTTCTCTGAATTAATTTCAGGTGGTCAGGCTTTATTGTTAACATCCTTACTGATTAGGCCACCTCAATGGCCATAACTTTTTTCTTTTTTTCTAGAACATTTTAATTAAAAGATAAACTCTACAAATTATTGGAGAATCAGAATTTGCTCACTTCATACAACTAATTAAATCAAAACAAGTGAGAAAAATTTTGTCATTATTAGAAAGTCTTCACTTTTTATCTTTTTGCATAAAAGCATGTTATGTCAGTAGATAATCTCCCATTCTTTTTTTAGTATATTTTTTATTTATTATGATTTATTCACTTTGTATCCTGGTTGTAGCCCCCTCCCTCATTCCTCCTCGATCCCACCCTCCCTCCCTCATCTCCTACTATGCCCCTCACTAAGTCCACTAATGGGGGGGCCCTCCTCCCCCCCTCTGACCCTGGCCTATCAGGTCTCATCAGGATTAGCTGCATTGTCTTCCTCTGTGGCCTGGCATGTTGCTCCCCATCAGGGGGAGGTGATCAAAGCGCCAATCACTGAGTTAATCAATGTTATGCATATCTTTGCTGAATGCTATTAGTAAATAAAGATCATTGTTTAGATGGCAGAAAAGCACAGTTAAAGATTTGCCATACATATAAAAACATGGGAAAACATGGGTAATTTCTAAATAAAAAAATATGTGATCTCTGAGATCAAACTTAGTTTATGCACATGCTTTTAAAATGGTATTTTGAAAATATCAGTTCAATATTGAATGGTTTGAATATCACATATAACAAATAAGTAAAATCAACATGTTTTAAAATAATATTTTATATTAAGAGGATGACTCCTCCATTACTATTATATTTTTAGTATGAGGAATCAAAGGTAATATGTTGATAATTTTGTCTTCATATGATAGTGTCATTTAGATATGACTGGATAAGGAAAGACCCTAATTTCATTAATATGATAATGGATTGATGTGTTCATATGGATTGAGCTGTGAGAAGGACACTGGAGCATGATTTTTATCTGTTTATCCTCGTTCTGGTACTTCCTATCTCTCTTTATTTCTGACATCTTCCTGCCATAAATTCTTACTACTGGTTCATAACAATAGTACCAGTCAGACATGGGATGAAACCTCCAAAACTGTGGAACAAACTTTCTTTTCATGGCAGTGAAAAAAAAGACTAAAACAATTATCACTTATCTGAGTTATTAAAATGTCTATAATTTTTCTGTGGATTTTTTGGAAAAGGAATGAATGACCATTGCACAATCAAATAACTGGTAAAAATAATTTATTAAGAGTACATATATGGTGGATTACATTGATTTACATTGATCGATTTCTGTATATTGAACAACCGTTGCATGCCTGGGATAAAGCCTACTTGATCAGAGTGGATATCTTTGATGTGTTCTTAGATTCTGTTTGCAAGTATTTTATTGAGTATTTTTACATCAATTTTCATAAGAGAAATAGGTCTGAGGTTCTCTTTTTTTGTTAGGTCTTTGTATGGTTTAGGTATCAAGGTGACTGTGGCTTCATAGAATGAGTTTGCTAATTTTCCTTCTGTTTCTATTTTGTGGAATAGTTTGAAGAGAATTGGAGTTAGCTCCTCTCTGAAGGTCTGGTAGAATTCTGCACTGAAACCATCTGGCCCTGGGCTTTTTTTTTTTTTGGAAGGGAGACTTTTGATGACTACTTCTATTTCCTTGGGGGATATGGGACAACTAAATCTTTCTACCTGATCTTGACTTAATTTAGGTAGATGGAATCTATAAAGAATATTGTCCATTGCGTTTAGATTTTTTAATTCTGTGGCATATAGGCTTTTGTAGTACGACCTAATGATTGTTTGGTTTTCCTCAGTGTCTGTAGGTATGTCCTCCTTTTCAATTCTGGTTTTGCTGATTTGGATAGTTTCTCTCTGCCTTTTAGTTAGTTTGGCTAAGGGTTTGTCTATCTTGTTGATTTTCTCAAAGAACCAGCTCTTGGTTTCATTGATTCTTTGAAGAGTCTTATTGTTTCTAGTTGATTGATTTCAGCCCTGAGGTTGATTATTTTCAGCCATCTGCTCTTCTTGGGTGTATCTGATTCTTTCCTCCTCTCCACCCCCCATGGGAGGAGCAGTCTAGCTAGGTTACAGAGGAGGACATTGCAGCCAGTCTTGGTGAGACCTGATAAGCTAGGGTCAGATGGAGGGGGAGGAGTATCTCCCCTATCAATGGACTTGGAGAAGGGCATGGGAGGAGATGAGGAAGGGAGGGTGGGATTGGGAAGGAATGAGGGAGGGAGCTACAGCTGGGATACAAAGTGAATAAACTGTAATTAATATAAAAAAATAAAAATTTAATAAAAAAGAAAATTACACCTTCAAAACAAACAAACAAACACTCCTGAGTATCTCAAGGTCCACAAGTTGAAAAGGAAATCACAAGAAGATTATATACTTAGCTTGAATGGCGGATCTGCTTTGGTAGGTATATAGCGTATTATCTGTCACTGAGGGTTTGGGCGGGCCGTGAAGTCAGTGGCTGCGTGACCCTGCGGGGCCAGTATGCTGACTAATAGACCCGGGACCCTAGGATGATGGTGCCACGAGTCTGGACCCGCAGTGCAGGGGCCTCAATGTCCCAAGTGACCCTCTGTTTCCCACAGTGGGTATGTGGGTGGGAGGGGTCTGATGCCTGGCTTCTGTTTTAGAAGGGGTGTGGATCTGGGGCTCTGCAGATACTCAAGGGCTTTCTGAGAATGACACTCCACCAAGGACCATGTATGGATGTAAATGTAGAACCTCTGCTCAGATGTAGCTCGTGGTAACTCAGTAACCTTTCCCATAGTAAGAGGAACAGGGACTATCTCTGACAGGAACTCAAAGGCAGGCTCTTTGACCTCCCCACCCCCCAAGGGAGGAACAGTCCTGCTAGGCCACAGAGGAGGACTTTGCAGCCAGTCCTGAAGACACCTGATAAAATAGGGTCAGATGAAAGGGGAGGAGGTCCTCCCCATCAGTGGACTTGGAAAGGGGCAGGGAGGAGATTAGGGAGGGAGGGTGCGATTGGGAGGAAATGAGGGAGCGGGATACAGCTGGGATACAGAGTTAATAAAATGCAACTAATTATAAAAATAAAAATAAAATAAAATAGACTTATACTACTTTACCCCTTTCCTTTCCTCCCTCCAGGCCCTTCCAAGTATCCTCTTCCAAAACCTCTTATGTGCCTCATTATCAGATCAATTGACTCTTTTTTTTTATAATTTTATATGATTGATGAATTCATATATGCTAATTATTGTGACATACTATATATTTGTGTATCTGCAAAAAATATGTATGAACAAATATATAAATAAAACTTGCTGATTAGGATCTTTCTGTTTCTGTCTATATATTTCAGGACCAAACATTTTCAATTAGGAAATGTCAATGGATTGAGTTAGGGCCAAATATAAGAAATGCTTGAAATAGTTACCTAGAAGTTTATAACATTTAAATTTATACACATCATATATAAAAATGATAGTTGGGATACAATAGGAATAACAAATGATCTATGGCTTATGACACTTTATAATATGTCTCTCCAGAAATACAAAAATAATACAGTTTGAATATTAAGTAACATTTTTTTACATTTAAAAAAATGTTGGAGTTCTTATATAACTTCACAATGATTTTGTGTGTGTGTGTGTGTTTTCTTCCTTCTGTTCAAGAGCTTTCAGGCATGTTGCTAAGTTACTAGTATAGTATCTGTCCAATTTCTTTCTTAAACATTTAATGGTTTATTTATTAATTTATTTATTATTACAATTCATTCTCTTTGCATCCCAGCTCTAGAGCCCTCCAAGATCTCCTCCCAGTCCTATCCTCCCACCCTCTTTTCCCCCTCTGATTTTTATGTGTGTGTATGTTTCTTCTTTTTTGTATGTATACCACATAAGGCCAGAGAAGGGTGTCCAAGTCCCTAGAAATGGAGTTGCTATGTGGGATCTGGGAACCAATGTTGTGTCTGCTCCAAGAGCAAGGAGTTAGCTCAGCCATCTCTCTATCCATGGTAATTTTACATTTTAAAATGAATGAGCCTAAAGCATTACACAATAAGCCTAGGAAGTTAGATGGCAAGTTTTGCTGAATATTAATGTTTTTAATTAGCATTTATAATGCCTAGATTATTATTTTATATTCTGGTGCAGCTCATTTGCTAAATAGTCAATGAACCAAAGGAATAAATACATATTCTAAAAGTAAGTTGTTATCCCCTCATCACAAGTAAGATTAGATGTTACATGTTTCAACAATGTCTCATTTATTTCATTCTTCCTCCCCTTATTTTGTCCCGCCTTCCTTATTGATCTTTATTCCTCTCATCACTCATTATTTCCAGTGATTTTTCTTCTCTTTTCCTATATGTTATTGAACAGTTCAAAAGAAGATTTTATTGTGTGTTTAAATTTGTCCCAACTCTTGAGCTCCTCTCTGTCTCCAAAATATCTGTAAATAGCGCATACATTGCTTTCTTTTTTTAATTTTTTATTAATTACACTTTATTCATTTTGTATCCCCCCATAAGCCCCTGCCTCCTCCCCTTCCCGATCCCACCCTCCCTCCTCTTTCTGCATGCATGCCCCTCCCCAAGTCCACTGATAGGGGAGGTTCTCCTCTCCTTTCTGATCTTAGTCTTTGTTGAGAATTCTGTTTAGTTCTGTACCCTATTTTTTAATTGGGTTATTTAGTTTGATGGTTTTTAATACCTCATTTATTATTTATTTTAGTTTTTATGTATTTGAGTACTCTGTCTTCATTTATAACTGTATGCCAGAAGAAGGCTCCATATCTTATTATAGATGGTTGTAAGATAGCATGTGGCTGCTGCGGATTGAACTTCTGGAAGAGCAAGCAGTGCTCTTAACTGCTGAGTCGTCTCTCCAGTCCAGGTTTTTAATTTCTTGAGTTTTTTATATATTCTGGGTATTAGCCCTTTGTCTGGTGTAGTATTGGTGGAAATCTTTTCCCAAACATTGTACTACCATTTCATTTTATTGGTGGTAACTTTTAATTATAGAAGCCTTTCAGTATCATGAGGTCCCATTTATTGATTGTTGATCTTAGAGCCTGTGCTGTTGGTGTTCTGTTCAAGAATTGTCTTCTGTGGCTATGAGTTCAAGGCTATTACCCACTTTCTCTTGGACATTGAGCTTCCATGGGTTACTTCCTCCAGGGTAGCAAAGCAGATGCTGAGACTCATAGCCAAACTTTGGGTAGAGTGTAGGGAATCTGTGTTTTTCTTTTTCCTTCTGGGATATTTCACTCAGAATAGATCCCACCATTTGCCTGCAAATTTCATGATTTCCTCCTTTTTGATTGCTGAGTAGTATTCCATTATGTAAAAATACCACAATTTCTGTACCCATTCCTCCGTTGATGGACATCTGGGTTGTTTCCAGATTCTGGCTATTACAAATAAAGCTGCTATAAACATGGTTGAGCAAGTATCCATTTTGTGTACTTGAGCAAACTTTGGGTATATACCTAGGAGTGGTATAGCTGGGTCTTGAGGAAGCACTATTCCTAATTGTCTTAGAGAGCGCCAGATAGATTTCCAGAGTGGTTGTACCAGTTTACATTCCCACCAGCAGTGGAGAAGGGTTCCCCTTTCTCCACAACCTCTCCAGCATGTGTTGTCACTTGAGGTTTTCATCTTGGCCATTCTGATGGGTGTAAGGTGATATCTCAGGGTCGTTTTGATTTGCATTTTTCTGATGGCTAATGAGGATGAGCATTTCTTTAAGGGTTTCTCTGCCATTCGATATTCCTCTGTCGAGAATTCTCTGTTTAGCTCTGTTCCCCATTTTTTTAATTGGGTTACTTGGTTTGCTGTTTTTCAGCTTCTTTAGTTCTTTGTATATACTGGATATTAGTCCTCTGTCAGATAAAGGGTCAGTGAAGATTCTTTCCCAATCTGTAGGCAGTCGTTTTGTTTTGATGATGGTGTCCTTTGCTTTACAGAAGCTTTTCAGTTTCATGAGGTCCCATTTATTGATTGTTGCTCTTAGAGCCTGTGCTGTTGGTGTTCTGTTCAGGAAGTTGTCTCCTGTGCCAATGAGTTCTAGGCTGTTCCCCAATTTTTCTTCTGAGAGATTTAGAGTATCTGGTTTTATGCTGAGGTCTTTGATCCACTTGGACTTTCATTTTCTGCAGGGTGATAATATAGATCTATTTTCATTTTTCTGCATGTAGACATCCAGTTGGACCAGCACCATTTGTTGAAGATGCTGTCTTTTTACCATTGAATGGTTTTGGCTTCTTTGTCAAAAATTGAGTATTCATAGGTGTGTGGGTTTATTTCTGGGTCTTCTATGCGGTTCCATTGATCCTCCTTTCTGTTTTTATGCCAATACCATGCAGTTTTTATTACTATTGCTCTGTAGTACAACTTGAGATCGGGGATGGAGATACCTCCAGATGATCTGTTGTTGTACAGGATTGTTTTAGAGATTCTGGGTTTTTTGTTTCTCCATGTGAAGCTGAGAATCTTTTTTTCGAGGTCTGTAAAGAATTGAGTTGCTATTTTGATGGGAATTGCATTGAATCTGTGGATTGCTTTTGCCAGGATGGCCATTTTCACACTGTTAATCCTACCAATCCATGAGCACGGGAGATCTTTCCATCTTCTGATATCTTCTTCAATTTCTTTCTTCAGAGACTTGAAGTTTTTCTCAAACAGGTCATTCACTTGCTTGGTTAGTGTCACCCCAAGGTAATTTATGTTATTAGTGGCTATTGTGAAGGGTGTTGTTTCCCTAATTTCTTTCTCGGCCCTTTTGTCTTTGATATACAGGAGGGCTTCTGATTTTTTTGAGTTGATTTTGTATCCTGCCACTTTGCTGAAGGTGTTTATCAGCTGGAGGAGTTCTCTGGTTGAATTTTTGGGGTCGCTCATGTATACTATCATATCATCTGCGAATAGTGACACTGTGACCTCTTCCTTTCCAATTTGTATCCCCTTGATCTCCTTTAGTTGTCTTATTGCTCTGGCTAGGACTTCAAGTACTATGTTGAAGAGATATGGAGAGAGTGGGCAGCCTTGTCTTGTCCCTGATTTCAGTGGGATTGATTTAAGTATCTCTCCATTGAGTTTGATGTTAGCTATAGGCTTGCTACATATTGCCTTTACTATCTTTAGGTATGTGCCTTGTATCCCTGATCTCTCCAAGACTTTAAACATGAATGGGTGTTGGACTTTGTCAAATGCTTTTTCAGCATCTAAGGAGATGATCATGTGGTTTTTCTCCTTCAGTTTGTTTATGTGGTGGATTACATTGATGGATTTCCGTATATTGAACCACCCTTGCATGCCTGGGATGAAGCCTACTTGGTCGTGGTGGATGATATCTTTGATGTGTTCTTGGATTCGGTTTGCAAGTATTTTATTGAGTATTTTTGCATCAATGTTCATAAGAGAGATAGGTCTAAAGTTCTTTTTTTTCTGTTGGGTCTTTGTGTGGTTTAGGTATCAGGGTGACTGCCGCTTCATAGAATGAGTTTGGTAATGTAACTTCTGTTTCTATTTTGTGGAATAGTTTTAGGAGAATTGGTGTTAGCACTTCTTTGAAGGTCTGGTAGAATTCAGAGCTGAAACCATCTAGCCCAGGGTTTTTTTTGGGAGGGGAGACTGTGAATGACTGCTTCAATTTCCTTAGGGGATATAGGGCTATTCAGTCTTTCTACCTGATCTTGATTTAATGTTGGAAGATGGAATCTATCAAGAAAATTGTCCATTTCATTTAGGTTTTCAAATTTTGTGGCATATAGGCTTTTGTAGTATGACCTAATGATTGTTTGAATTTCCTCAGTGTCTGTAGTTATGTCACCCTTTTTATCTCTGATTTTGTTGATTTGGATAGATTCTCTCTGCTTTTTAGCTAGTTTGGCTAAGGGTTTGTCTATCTTGTTGATTTTCTCAAAGAACCAGCTTTTTGTTTCATTGATTCTTTGAATAGTTTTATTTGTTTCTAATTGATTGATTTCAGCCCTGAGTTTGATTATTTCCAGCCGTCTGCTCCTCTTGGGTGTATCTGCTTCTTTTTCTAGGGTTTTCAGTTGGGCCATTAAGTTGTTTGTATGTGATGTTACAAATTTTTTCTTGCAGGCACTTAGTGCTATAAATTTTCCCCTGAGCACTGCTTTCAGTGTGTCCCATAAATTTGGGTATGTTGTGCCTTCATTTTCATTGAATTCTAGGAAATCTTTAATTTCTTTCTTTATTTCTTCCTTAACCCAGCTGTCATTGAGTAACAAGTTGTTGAGTTTCCATGTGCGTGTAGGCTGTTTGTTATTTCTGTTGTTGTTGAGGTCCAGCTTTAGTCCATGGTGGTCAGATAGAATACAAGGGATTATTTCAATCTTTTTGTATCTGTTTAGGCTTGCTTTATGAACAACTATATGGTCTATTTTGGAGAAGGTTTTATGTGGTGCTGAAAAGAAGGTATACTCTTTTGAGTTTGGATGAAAAGATTTGTAGACATCTATTAGGTCCATTTGATTTAGGGTCTCTGTAAGTGTTTTTATTTCCATATTTGTTTTCTGTCTAGTTGATCTGTCCCTTGGTGAGAGTGGAGTGTTGAAGTCTCCCACTATGTTTCTCCAGCTATTAGAAGCCCATAAAGATGAAATGAACAAGGCCCTCAGAGAAATAACCAAGGAAGTTGAGACGAACCAAGAGGAAACAAATAGAGCTCTCAGAGAAATGACCACAAAAATTGAGGCAAACACTTGGAGTGTGATTTAAGCTTTAATATTGTTTCATTTATGAATGTAGGTGCTCTTGTATTTGGGACATCGATATTCAAAATTGTGATGTCCTCTTGGTGGATTTTTCCTTTGATGAGAATATAGTGGCCCTCCTTATCTTTTTTGATTAACTTGGGTTGAAAGTCTATTTTATTAGATATTAGGATAGCTACTCCCACTTGTTTTCTGGATCCATTTGCTTGAAAAACATTTTTCCAGCCCTTTACTATGAGGTAGTGTTTATCTTTGTTGCATAGGTGTTTATCTTTGTTGCATAGGTGTGTTTCTTGGATGCAACATAATGTTGGATCCTGTTTCCCCAACCATTCTGTTAGTCTGTGTCTTTTTATTGGGGAGTTGAGTCCATTGATGTTGATAGATACTAGTGACTAACAATTGTTACTTACTTTTGATGTTGGGTTGGTGGTGTCACGGAGTTTCATTGCTTGTATTCTTTTGGTTTTTTTGGTGTGTAATTTTTTATTTCCTCTGTTTCCTTAGATGTAGTTGTTTTCTTTGGTTTGGAGTTTCCCTTCTAGTAACTTCTGTAGAGCTGTGTTACTATGTAGATATTGTTTAAATTTGGTTTTGTCTTGGAATATTTTGAATTCTCCATCTATGTTGATTGAAAGTTTTGCTGGGTATAGTAGTCTGGGTTGGAATCTGTGGTCCCTTAAGGACTGTATGATTTCTGTCCAGGCCCTTCTGGCTTTCATAGTTTCTGTTGAGAAATCTGGTGTGATTCTGATAGGTCTACCTTCATATGTTACTTGGCCTTTTTCCCTTGCTGCTTTTAGAATTTTTTCTTTGTTCTGTAGGTTCAGTGTTTTGACTACGATGTTACGTGAAGAATTTCTTTTCTGGTCTAGTCTACTTGGTGTTCTGTAGGCCTCTTGTATGTTTATGGCCATCTCCTTCTTTAAGTTGGGAAAGTTTTCTTCTATAATTTTCTTGAAAATATTTTCCGGACCTTTGAGCCTGATGTCTTCTTTTTCTTCTACTTCTATTATTCTTAGGCTTTGTCTTTTCATGGTGTCCTTGATTTCTTGGATGTTTTGTGTTTGGAACTTTTCTGATTTTATTTTTACTTTGAGAGATGTGTCAATTTCCGCAAGTGTATCTTCGGCTCCTGAGATTCTTTCTTCCATCTCTTGTATTCTGCTGGTGATGCTTACCTTTGTAGTTCCTGATATTTTCTCTATGTTCTCCACCTCCTGGTTTTTCTCTATTTGTGTTTTCTTTATTGATTCTAATTCTGTTTTCATGTCTTGCACTATTTCCTTCATCTGTTTGAATGTGGAGTCCTGCTTTTCAATGAGAGCTTCTATTTTTTGTCTGTTTCTTCTCTATGTATCACTAATTGTGCCTCTACTTCTTTGGGTATAATTGCCTTTATTTCTATAAGAGCTTTGTATATTTCTTCTTTATTTGCTTTGATTTGTATGGACATTTCTTTGAGGGCTTTGTGCATCTCTTCTTTGTTTGCCTCAATTTTTGTGGTCATTTCTCTGAGAGCTCTATTTGTTTCCTCTTGGTTCGTCTCAATTTCTTTGGTTATTTCTCTGAGGGCCTTGTTCATTTCATCTTTATGGGCTTCTAATAGCTGGAGAAACATAGTTTTCAGGTCATTTTCTTGTATATCTAGTGAATTGAAGTGTCCATTGTTTTGTGGGGTTGCTGGTGAGGTCATTATGTCCTGAATTTTGTTGGGAGTGTTCTTATGTCTGCCTCTAGCCATCTGGTTATTTATAATCCTCACTGTTTGTTCCTCGAGACTGTAGTTTGGGCTATGATCCTCTCTTTCTGTTTTCTGGACTGTTTTTTCAGGAAGATGAGAGAGGTTCACTGGTTTGGGAGTGTGCACTGTGGTTTCAGTTTTGCCTAAGTAAGGAATGTGATGCTGGAGCTATTTGTGAGCGCTTTTAGCGGGTGCAGTGTGCATGCGCAGATTCTCTGACTATTGCAGTGGCCTGCAAGCCACTATTACACAGTTCTGTCTGAGATCCAGGGATTGTTTTCCTGGATTATACTGGTGGACCCGCAAGGCAGAGGTTTCAATGTTGGAGTTGCTATCCCAAGAATCCATATGATGCCCACACTAGGGGTGTGGGTGGCAGGGATCTCGTCTGGTTGCTTCTGTGGAGAGGCCCTGGGTCTGGGGCAAACTCTCCCTAGAAGGCGCACTCATTCTCTTGCAGGACCAGTTGGAATGCACAGGGGTTCCCCTTGCTCTCTGCTCTCTGATTTGGTCCTGCTGTGGAGAGTGCGCAGGTAGGCTAACAGTCAGCTCTGTGACACTGTGGCCGCAGGACTTGGTGTCCACCTTTCCTGTGTGCTGCCTCTCTGTCCTTTCCCTCTGCCTGGAGGGGTTATGTTGACTGGTCCTGGGGTGGTGCGGGAAAAAGTTAGGTTGAGTGTTCTCAATCCCAGATCCCGGGCCCAGATCTCTGCCAGAAGCAGCCTGGCGGTAGAACCTATGTTTGCTGATCCCAAGAGAGTACCAGGTAGGGTTGAGTGTCCTTAGATTCAGAGCTTAGGTTTCTCTGCTAGGGGCCGCTGGGTGAGCTGGAGAGAGGGTGCTGTGTCCTTGCAGGCTGCCTGTCTGTCCTTCCCCTCTGACCTTCCCCTCTGCTAGGGCAAGCTTATGGAGGTGTTCTCAGGGGAGTGCCAGAAGTGGTTGGGGCTTCTCAGTCTGATCCTGTGCGGGGGGGGGGGGGTTCTCTGCCAGGGGTTGGGGGAGGGGGCGCTGGTGATAGAACTTACTGCTAGACCTTATTGCGCTGGACCCAGGAGAATCTCAGGACGTGTAGAATGACCACAGTCCCAGATCCCGAGCCAATAGTTCTATGTATTGCATTGTATGATTTTTTTCTTTAAATTTATTTATTCTATGTGCACACATGTTTTATTTGCATGCGTGTCTGCACAACGTGTATGCCTACTCAAATTATAGGCCAGAAGAGAGCATTGGATTCTTTATATCTGGTATTACAGATGGTTCTGAGTTGCCTTGCTGGTGATGGGAATTGAACCCATGTCTTCTGGAAAAACAGTAAATGTTTGTGACCTCTGAATCCTCCCTCTTTCCAGCCCCTATTACTCTGAGTTGATGTCTGCCTTAATATGCTACTTTCACACTACTGCACACCTGGAAGGTAAATATCTACTAAGTAGCTTCCATTGTTTTGAAACTTCTCTATTTTTCTATTATTATTATTATTATCATTTACAATTTATTTGCTTTGTATCCCAATTGTAGCCCCCTCCCTGGTCTCTCAGTCGCATCGCATACTCCCTCCCTATCCCTCTTTCCTAGTTCACTGAGAGGGGAGACCTCCTCCTCTTCTATCTGACTCTAGCCTATCAGGTCCCATCAGGACTTCCTGCACCCTCTTCCTCTATGGGCTGGCTAGGTCGCCTCACCAGGGAGAACTGATCAAGGAGCAGGTAACCAAGTTCATGTCAGAAACTGTCTCTTCCCCCCTTACTAGGGAACCTACATCAAGACTGAGCTGTCTCTGGGCTGCATTTGAGCAGGGGGTCTAGTTCTCCTCTATGCATGATATTTGGTTGATGTATTAGTCTCTGCCTTGCCCCGTGGTCCCAGCATTTGTTTTTTGGCTTAGTTGATCTCTTAGCGGGGCTCCTGTGCCCTCTGGGTAATTCTATATCCCTTTCTTCCGTAAGACTCTCTCTTCTCTGTACAAGGTTTGGCTATGAATCTCTGCATCTGCTTTGATCTCCTACTGGGTGGATATGAAGCAGCTGTTTTGTTAATGTGGTCTAATTTATAGAATTTTATATTTCCTACACATTTCATGTATATGTGACACTATAGAGTAACTTCAACTAAAGTATAATCTGTATTCCGTGTAGAGCTGTGAGTGAACTACATCAGACATCTGACAGTGACAACTTCCTTCATGAATGTATAACCCTTTTGAAGGCTGACAAATGACTTTACCTTACAGACTTTTAAATTTTATGATTTACTGTATGTAAATAAGAACAAATATAACAGCTACAGAATTTGTATTTTGTTGTTGGGGAAATGCCTTTTTATTTTGGCTCTTTTCTTCTTATTTATTTTTCTGTTCTTCCTTCTCTCCATTCTGTTCTTTCTTTCTTCCTTCCTCCTGTCTTTTTTTTAATTTTTCATTGTTTTATTTCTTCCTTCCCTTCCTTCCTCCTATAATTTCTTTCTTTCCTTCTTTCTTGCTTGCTTTGAAAGAAGCTAACAATTAAAAGCTTTCCTTCACAAGTGTTGATGTGGCCATGATATCTCTTCACAGTAATAAAAATTCTAACTAAAATGGAACCGATACCCAAAACTTTTTGGGTGAAAAAGTACTGGAGATTAGATAACCCAGAGCCTTAGGAAAAACTAAAAACTATTTGGGTAAAATTATGACTCCTAATATCATTCTGCTCATATGGTCTCATAGTCAGTCATCATCAGAGAGATTTCTTCTCATAGCAGAAGGAAACAAATACAGAGACTGACAGCTGGAAATAATACACTAAGAAGCATTGGAACACATAGCTATAAACGAGATGTCTCCATGAAATCTTTGCCCTCAGAGCCCAGGAAACACATCAGAACTAGAAAGAATAGGCATTTGAGAGCCATAGGGGATACCAGGAGAACAAGGCCCTCTAAATCAAATGAGCAAAGCTTATATGAACTCACAGAGACTGAAGCACAAGGCATATGTGGATCTGTATCAGATCTAGAGGGCCCTGTGGTTTACAACTCTGCACCAAGATTATGATATAGAAAACTCGTTGCAGACAAATAAGTTGTTATGTTAACATGAGAACCCACAGAAAATGTTTTATTTTAATTATGTTTGCCACTAAGTTAAAAAATACTTTCATGATTATCTGAAAAAAATAAAGCTTCAAAGAAATTTAAAAGAGGAAAATTACATCATACAATAATTTGAATATATTTACTAGTTCTGTTGTTTTTTGAGACAGAGTTTCCCTGTGCAATGCAGCCTGGAGTTGCTTTGTAGACCAGGCTGACCTTGAACTCAGAGAGATCCACCTGCCTCTAGCTCCCAAGTGTTGGAATTAAAGGTGTGTGTCTGTATACCTCGCTGAATATATTTAATTTTAAATATTTAAACTTTAAAACAGATACTTAATGATTATTTAAATGAAATATATAAAACTTGAAAGTTTATAATCTGAAATAAACCACAGAGTACATAACATGAGTAGGGATGTTCTGCACTTAAAAGTAACGCCAGCCAGCACACATAAAGAGAAACCAGAGGATTGAAATTTTCAGGTTTCCAGTGAGAGGAAGGGGGTGTCTTATGGAAAAGAGGTGTTATAGGACCACAGTATAAATAGTTCCAGAGGTTCCTAAAAAAGAACTAAATGTATCAACTAATATTCATACATACACACATGAATAATAAGTTCTGTCTGGAAGATTTAAGGTCATAAACTATAAGCAATAATACCATCCCTGCTGATACTGTTGACTATTCTCTGTCACTGTCTTTAAAGTCTGTATAAGCCAAAATGATAAGGAAATAAGAATGACTTCTTAGACTTCCTGAATTATTCAAAACTGAGAAGACAGAAGAAATGCTGAGTGTTTTGTCAGTGTGGACAATGAATCAAGCTCAATAAAATTGCTGCCTTTAACTTAAAACCAAACTTAATAATTCATTTTTAAAGAGGCATAAAATGGTTTGGCTCTTTCATTTACACAACGCCCATTTGATGAGATTTGCATTGTGACAGAAAATGCAACATCTTAGCTATCTGTTTTTTAATCAATACAGTACTTAGAATATGTCAAGGAGAAAATTTATTATGTGAAATCAAATCAATAATTTTATGTACTATTTGACTATAGGAAAATTTAAAGATCTGACAATTATTTGATTTGCTCTTTTTTCTCATTCACCTTATTGTTATTATTATTATTTACAATTTATTCATTTTGTAGCCCAGTTGTAGCTCCCTCCCTCATCTCCTCATGGTCCTACCTTCCCTCCCTCTTCTTCCCCTATCATTCTCCCCTAGTCCAATGATGGGCGAATCCTCCTCCCCTACTGTCTGACCCTAGTCTATCAGGTCCCATCAGAACTGTGTGGATCCTCTTCCTCTGTGGGCTGGCTAGATCTCTCTACCAGGTTAAAGTGATCAAGGAGCAGGCAAATGAGTATAGGTCATAGACTATCTCTTCTCTTCTTACTAGGGAACCCACAGGGAGACTGAAGTTGTCTATGGGCTACATCTGAGCAGAGGTCTAGGTCCTTTCTGCACATGGTGTTTTGTTGGTGCATCAGTCTCTACAGTCCCACAAGGGCCAAGCTTTTTGGCTTTGTTGCTCTCCTTGTGGGGTTTCTGTCTCCTTTGGGTCCTTTTTATATCTGCCTTCTTCCCTGTGCTTTGTCAAGAGTTTGGCTGTGAGTCTCTGAATGGATACAGAAATTTTATACATTTACACAATGAATACTCCTTATCCATTAAAAACAAGATGGTCATGAAATTTGCAGGCAAATGGATGGAACTAGAAAAGATCATCTTGAGTGAGGTAACATAGAAACACAAAGACATACATGGTATATACACACTTATAAGTGGATATTACCCATATAAATAGAGTAAATATACTAAAATATATAGTCCTGAAGAAGCCAAGCAACAAGGAGGACCTTGGGGAAGATGCTTAATCCTTATTCAGAAGGGCAAACAGTGTAGACATCAGAAGCAGGAGAAGATAGGCAAGAGGACAGGAGCCTACCAGAAGGCCTCTGAAAGACTTTACCCAGCAGGGTATCTGAACAGATGCCAAGACTCATAGCCAAACTTCGGGCAGAGTGCAGAGAATCTTATGGAAGAAGGAGGAGATAGATAGAAAGACTTGGAAGGGACAGGGGTTTCACAAGGAAAGCAACAGAACCACAAAATCTGGGCCCAGGGTGATCTACAGAGACCAATACTCCAACCAAGGACTTTGCATGGAGAGGACCTCAGATGTAGCCCATGGCAGCTCAGTCTCCATGTGGGTTTCCTAGTAATGGTAACAGAGGCTGTCTCTGACATCGACTCAGTGACTGGCTCTTTGAGCACCTTCCCCTGGAGGTTGAGGTCAGCCTTTCCAGGCCACAGAGGAAGATAATGCAGCCTGTCCAGATGAGACCTGATAGCATAGGCTCAGACAGTAAGGGAGGAGGACCTCTCCTATAGGTGGACTAGGGCAGGGACTTCTAAGGAGAGAAATGTGGGAGGGTGGGACTGGGTGGAGATGAGGGAGGGGGCTACAGCCAGGATACCATGTGAATAAATTGTAATAATGATAATAATAATTAAAAAGAAAAATATAAGTAAGAGGATATTAGTCATATAATATAGGATAAACATACTAAACTCTACAAACCTAAAGAAGCAAAACAATAAGGAGAACCCTAGGGAAGATGCTGAATTCTCACTCAGAAGGGAAAACAGATAGTCCCAAAGAGAAAGAACAGGATGGGAGCCTACCACAGATGTCCTCTAAAAGACTCCACCCAGCAGGGGATAGAAGCAGATGCAGATTAGATTTCTTTTCATCATCAACACCACTCAAAAATAAACAGTAAACATTTATTTTTAAAATGTCTTAGGCATATATACTTGTTGCAGCAACATACCAAAATCTGGACAGATAACTACTTGTTTCTCAGTCAACAAGTGAATTCAGAGTTCATTAGTTCAGATTTCCTGAATAGTAAATACTGACTTCTTAGGTCACAGGCCTCTTTTTGTTTCTTTGTATTTTCCTGTATTTCTTTAAGTAATTTATTCTTGGGTCACAGGCCTCTTTTTGTTTCATTGTATTTTCCTATATTTCTTTAAGTAATTCATTGGTTTCCTCCTTAAAAGGCCTCTATTTGTTTGATTGTATTTTCTTACATTTCTTTGAAGCATTTATTTGTTTCTTCTTTAAAGACCTCTAGCATCTTCATAAGCATAGATTTGAGGTCATTTTCCTGTGTTTCAGCTATGCTAGGATGTCCAGAGTTTGCTACCACATTGTCCTGATTTTACTTGGTGATTAAGAAACAAAATTTCATATGTTCAGTTTTTGGTATGTTGTTGCAGAGGGCATATATGGCTAAAACATTTTTTTAAAATAATTGTTTACTGTTTATTTTTGAGTGGTTTTGATGATGAAAGTGACAGCACAAGCTGTCAAGGATGTAGACAGAGGTGAACTCCTGCATTGTTGGTGAGAGTACAAGCTTGTACAACCACTCTGAGAATCAATCTGGTGCTATTTCAGAAAATTGGGAATAGCTCTACCTCAAGATGCAGCTATACCACTCTTGGTTATACATGTAAATGTTGCTCTAACATGCACGGACAATTTCTCATCTATGTTCATAGCGTCTTTATTTGTAATATCTCAAAACAACTTAGATGTCCCTCAGCTGAAGAATGTATAAAGAAACTATGGTACATTTACACAATGAAATACTACTCAACTATTAAAATCAAGGAAATGATGAAATTTTCAGCCAAATGGATGGAACTAGCAAAGATCATCTTGAGTAAGGTAACCCAGACTCAGAAAGACACACATGATATGTACTCACTTATAAGTGGATTTAGTCATATTGTACAGGAAAATGAACTTCCAGATCCAAAGATGATATATAACAAGGAGGACCCGAAGGAGGATGCTTAATTTCCTCTGAAACAGAAAGAGAATAGGCAACAGAAGTGGTTGAAGGAGTGAAACAGGGTAAGAGAGGGAGTACAGAGAGAAATGCGGGTCGATATCAGACCTAACGAGAGTGGGGATGGGGTCGGGTGGGAAGACAGAGGACTTGCAGAAGGAAGACAACTCTTGGATGTGAACTTCTCTATGAGAAGCTGGAGACTAAAACAGCATAGGCTCGTGGGAGGCTGTGCAGGTGACTCCAGCTGAGACTCTTGTTACTAGGAGTCATGTAGACTACAGAGGCCGCCCTCTCACTAGACACAACTTCTAGCGGAAGGAAGGGAATACCAACACACCCACCAAAATTTTAGGAAATTTACCCTGCATATAAGATGTGCAAGGAAAAAAATAGAGCAGAGATTGAGGGAATGTCCAACCAATGACGGCCCAACCTGAAACTCACCGGACTGTAGTCAACCAACCCATGACATGAATAAGAATGCTCTGCTTTGTTTGTACATGGGAGCCTAGCATAGCTGTCCTCTGAGTTGCTCCTCCTAAGCGCTGAAGGAAACAGATGCAGAGACTCAGAAACGGTTTTTGGATCAAGTGCAAGGAGCCTTGGGGAAGAGTTGGGGGAAGGATACAAGGACCCAAAGGGACAGGAGCTCCACAAGAAGATCAACAGAGTAGACTAACCTGGCGCCCGGGGGGCCTGTGGAGACTGAAGCAACAACAAAAAACCATGCATAGACTCTATCTAGGCCCCCTACACTAATGTAACTGGCGGGCAGCTGGATCTTCGTATAGGTTGCCTAGTAAGGAAAATGAGAGCGGACTCTGACATGGACTCTGTTGCCTGCTTTTCAATCACTTTCCCCTGGCAGGGCTACCTTGCCAGGCAATAGGGGAAGAGGATGTGCTCAGTCCTGATGCAACTTGATATGCTGGGGTGGGTGTGCAAAAGTAAGTTGATATTAATTTTCTTCTATATTTTTATATTTCAAAGAAATATATATGATCCATTCCTAGAATCAGTAAAGAAAATTCTATAACGTGGTCTTCTTGATGGTAAAGAACATCTAGTGTATCTAGCATGACATAAAATATATTTACATTACTTATGAAATAACTCTTCAATTCAAGTACATTCTTGGCATCTGTGTAGAAAAATTGACTGACATTATTTAGTGATATACCAAACATGCCTCAACCCAACATGACAGGATTTGGCTCAACGAAGATTCCCAAACCACGGGGAAGTTTGAAATAGGTTAGGCAAGCTGTACTTACATTCTTCTATTATCTGAATTTTATGTGTGCTCATCATTTAGTTTCTGAGGTGACAATATAGGCTAATTAAATGTCTGAAGGAAATTAAATTACAACTCGTATTGTACTTGCTTAATCAGGTAATACCTGGATTAAACAGATATGCCTTACTAATGCTCCTTGGAACATGTTTGGAAATTTACAGAAACAACAACAAAGAAACACCCAAGAGATTTTCATCATTTATAGGAAATGCCTAATGCACTAAAATATACTACAGCTGAATCAGCATTAAACTTTGAACTTGGCAAAGACAACACCAAAAACTAAACTTTATTAGGATAACTTAAAATCATAAGGCAGCATAATTCTACTAGATTATTTTATTCAGTCATCTATTTGAGCTGTGGTGTCTGGAATGGTGCAAATGCAAAAGTTGGTACATCGTTTCAGTAGAATGGGAGGAGAAAACATGGTATGGCATTTTAAAAGAATAAAAATAATTACTTTTTAAAACATTAGTTTTAATGTAAATATACATTAAACTTACAGATAAATATACAGATATTCACATATCTTTATTGTGTATTTGCACAACTGTTGGTGTGTGTTCATGTATGCATGGGTTCAGACACACGTGTGTATATGTGTGCAGAATCTCAGAGCATAATCTCAGGTGTCATTTACAGATTCATGAAAAACAAGATTAGACTAGGCTATCTAGTGGGCCCCTAGGAGCTATCCTTTTTTTGTTTTTTGTGTTTTGGGTGAATTCAATTTCCCCCAAGAAGAATTTTTTACATTTATTTTATAAATTAATCACAAGTGTGTAAGAACATGTACATTTGCGTTTTTTTTAAAGAGTTGTTTCATTATCAAGAGACATAAGCTAAAATAAAACACACATTAACATACAAATACAAAAATGGTCCTCATACATATAAGAGTATAATAAGCTAATGTTTTAAAAATTTAAAAATACAAAAGAGGCAGAAGTAATAATATAAAGTGTGAGGTACAACTGTTCACTATACGACTTGCTTTAGGTATCAGTAGATCTTGATTTTATATAGATAAATTGCTCCAAATCCAAAAGTAGAACTTCTGGTCATCATTAATTAAAAAAAAAATATATATATATATATATATATATATATTCATATAGTGTTTAAAATCCTATGGAGTTTAAAATTCTGCAGAGTTTAAAATCTTCTAACTGATCCTCAAATAAAATAAATAAAAATTATAGCTACATAGCGCATAGGTAACATAAACCATTCAGAATTAGTATTGTTATATTTGTATTGATCTTAACAAAATAACAGATTGTGTTGAATTACATTTGTAAGACAGATACCAACTTCTAAAATTGCAAACTTATGCAAATTAATAAATGTATAATAATAATTTCAAACTTTTACTTTGGGTGGTTAGGGTAGACCATAGAATACAGTGTTATCTGTCTTCTTCAGAAACATGTTAATGAATTATCTCTATGGTTACTTCTTACTTTAAAATAAATATAAAGTTTCTGAATTCAAATCTTCATTCTTGGTGAGTGCTATTGAGGTGTAAAAATATATAAATTTCAAAAGAAAAGGCTTATGTAATGAATATAAAGAATAGAATAAAAAACTGAAATTAATTATTTAAAAATAATACACTGTTTTTTTCAAAAAAAAAAAAAAACGTTCCCCTGAAGATAAGAAAAGAAACTGAGGCTGGTTGTGGTGGCACAGGGTAGGATTTGCTGAAGGAGAGAGAGGCAGGAGGATCATGAGTTTGAGGTCAGCCTGGGCTACACTTTTTAAAGGGATGGAAGATGGTTTTCCAAGCAAATGGACCCAAGAAGCAAGCAGGAGTAGCCATTCTAGTATCTAATAAAATATATTTTCAACCAAAATTAATCAAAAGAGATAGAGAAGGATACTTCATACTCATCAAAGGAAAAATCCACCAGGAAGATATCACAATCCCGAACATCCATGCCCCAAATTCAAGGGCATCCAAATTTGTAAAAGAAACTTTAATAAAACATAAACCACACATAGACCCCCACACATTAATAGTGGGAGACTTCAACACCCCACTCTCAACAAAGGAACAGTTAACAAAACAGAAATTAAACAAAGAAATAATAACTGACAGAGGTCATGAATCAAACCGACCTCAAGGACATCTACAGAACCTTTCACCCAAACACAAACGAATTTACCTTCTTCTCAGCACCTCATGGAAACTTCTCCAAAATAGACCATATAGTTGGTCACAAATCAAATCAAGACTCAACAGATACAAGAAGATTGAAATAATCCCTTGTATCCTATCTGATCACCATGGACTAAAGCTGGACCTCAATGACAAAAATATCAAAAGGCCTATACACACATGGAAACTGAACAACTTGCTACTAAATGACTGCTGGGTAGGGGAAGAAATAAAGAAAGAAACTAAAGACTTCCTCGAATTCAATGAAAATTAAGGCACAGCATACCCAAACTTATGGGACACAATGAAAGCAGTACTAAGAGGCAAGTTCATAACACTAAGTGCCTTCAAGAAGAAATTCAAAACATCTCATGCAAGCAACTTAATGGCTCACTTAAAAGCCCTAGGAAAAGAAGAAGCAGACACACCAAAAAGGAGTAGACGGCTGGAAATAATCAAACTCAGGGCTGAAATCAATCAATTAGAATAAATAAAACAATTCAAAGAAGCAATAAAACCAAGAGCTGGTTCTTTGAGAAAATCAACAAGATAGACAAACCCTTAGCCAAACTAACTAAAAGGCAGAGAGAAACTATCCAAATCAACAAAATAAGAAATGTAAAGGGGGACATAACCACAGACACTGAAGAAATACAAACAATAATAGATCCATACTTATCACCCTGCACAAAACGAAAGTCCATGTGGATCAAAGGCCTCAACATAAAACCAGATACACTAAAGTGCTTAGAAGAAAAAGTGGGGAAGAGCCTTGAACTCATTGGCACAGGAGTCAACTTCCTGAACAGAACACCAACAGCACAGGCTCTAAGAGCAACAATCAATAAATGGGACCTCATGAAACCGAAAAGCTTCTGTCAAGCAAAGGACACTGTCCTCAGAACAAAATGACAGCGTACAGATTGGGAAAGGATCTTTACCAACCCTATATATGACAGAGGACTAATATCCAGTATACATAAAGAACCCAAGAACTTTAACAGCAAAAAGTCAAGTAATCCAATTAAAAAATCGAGTACAGAGCTAAACAGAGAATTCTCCATAGAGGAATATCGAATGGCAGAGAAACACTTAAAGAAATGCTCAACCTCATTAGCCATCAAGGAAATGCAAATCAAAACGACCCTAAGATTTCACCTTACACCTATCAGAATGACTAAGATCAAAAATTCAAGCTCTTTGACCTCTCGATCTCCCAAGGGAGGAGCAATACTGTTAGGCCACAGAGGAGGAGTTTGCAGCCAGTCCTGAAGATACCTGACAAAACAGAGTCATATGAAAGGGGAGGAGGTCCTCCCTATCAGTGGACTTGGAAAGGGGCATGGAGGAGATGAGGGAGGGAGGGTGGGATTGGGGAGGGAATGAGAGAGTGGGATACAGCTGGGGATACAGAGTTAACAATATGTAACTAATAAGAAAAATTAAAAAAAAAAAAAAACCTGAAGAGACAGCACATGCTGGAGAGGTTGTGGAGAAAAGGGAACTCTCCTCTACTGCTGGTGGGAATGTAAGCTTGTACAACCACTCTGGAAAGCAATCTGATGCTTTCTCAGACAACTAGGAATAGCGCTTCCTCAAGATCCAGCTATACCACTCCTAGGCATATATCCAAAAGAGGCTCAATTTTACAATGAGGACATTTGCTCAACTATGTTTGTAGCAGCTTTATTTGTAATAGCCAGAAGCTGGAAACAGCCTAGATGCCCCTCAGTGGAGGAATGGATGCACAAATTATGGTATATCTACACAATGGAATATTACTCAGCAATTCAAAACAAGGAAATCATGAAATTTGCAGGTAAATGGTGGGATCTGGAAAAGATAATCCTGAGTGAGCTATCCCAGAATCAGAAAGACACATGGTATATACTCACTCATATAGACATATAATGTTGGATAAACCTACTAAAATCTGTATACCTAAAGAAACTAATCAAGAGGGAGGACTCTTGCTAAAATTCTCAATTCCTATCAAGAAAGGCAAAGAGATGGTCATCAGAAGAAGGAGAAAAGAGTGAACAAGTCAGGAGCCTGACATAGAGGACCTCTGAAAAACTCTGCCCTGCAGACTATCAATGCAGATGCTGAGACTTATGGGAAACCTTTGGGCAGAATGCAGGGAATCTTAGGAAAGAAGTGGGAAACAGTAAGATCTGGAGAGGACAGGAATTCCACAAGGAGAGCAACAGAACCAAAAAATCTGAGCACAGGGGTCTATCCTGAGACTGATATCCAACCAGACCATGCATGGAGATAACCTAAGAGGCCTCCACAGATGTAGCCCATGGCAGTTCAGTATCCAAGTGGGTTCCATTGTAATAGGAACAGGGACTGTCTCTGACATGAACTGATTGTCCTGCTCTTTAATTACCTCCCCCTGAGGGGGAAGCAGCATTACCAGGACACAGAAGAAGACAATGCAGCCACTCCTGATGAGATCTAATTGACTAGGATCATAAGGAAGGAAAAGAAGACCTCCCCTATCAGTGGACTTGGTGAGGGGCATTCATGCAGAGGGTGGAGGAAGAGAGCGATTGGGACGGGAGGAGAGAGGGAACCACAGGGGGATTCAAGTTGAATAAAGTGATTAATAAAGAAAAAAAAAAGAAACTGGGGAATCATGTAGATGAGGCATCAGCCAAAACTAAAACTATATGGCTAAAATATATGGAATCTATTGTTTTATAAGCTACCAAAGGTAATTTTAACTAAACAGCCAGTCATGGAAGACTGGCTTGGATGGATAATGCTGTTTTCACAAGCACTGGTAAAAAAAAAAAAAAAAAAATTCTAGTGCCTGGTATGAGGCAGTTTTCTATGAGTTGTCCAGGAGGCAGTCCTCAGAGGATCTCAAAAGAATACAAGCTTTTGCACTTGCTCTCAGTTGTCCCTATAACTAGAGGTCAAAACTCTTTTGTTAATGAACACTATGATTTAAAAAAAAAGACAAAAAGATTTCAAGCTTGAACTGAGCTAGAAGTATCATCTCTTCTGCATAAAGTTCATAATTCCAGAAGGGGCTCTACAAACTGCTAGGGGAAAAAGTCATTAGTGTTCTTATGCAGTTGTATACACTGTTCTATAATGCTGACCTTCTAGAGAAGACAAAAACACTTCTGCAGTAATGGACTGAGTGCCATAGGAACAACCAAGAATTTTTTTTTTATTGAATTTGAGGCGTGCTATCAGAGCTAGTATGTATTTGGTACTGAAAAAAAAAAAAAACCCATACTAAGGTTGTCTCATGCCATGAAAGATACTTTTCTACTGATGATTTGCTAAATGCGTATGTAATCAAACTGCCTTATACATACATATCTGTTTGTGCATCAACTGCTTTTAGCTTTAATAAAAGTTATTTTTCTGTGAATAACAGTTAATGTAGAGACTCCTAACTTTACGAAAGCTAAGAATCAGTGACTGCTGAGTGCTCTACCCTAACCTGGACACTTATACACCTTCCAAAATCCAGTAAACTTTGTAGAAAAGGAGGAAGGAAGAATGTTAAAGGATGAGTGTGCAGAAGAATAGTATTCGGTGATCTCTACTGAGTAACATAGTGCAATCATGGACATCCAAAAACTGTGGTTATCTACACCTGACGTGTTCAAAATACGTAAGTTAGGATACACAAGAACAGTAAACTCAAGGAAAACTAGTTGGGGGGATAAAAAAGAGTATCATCAAACTTGCAAGGGTAATAGGGAGGATAATGTTGGGTGAGTACGGTGACAATATGATATATAAGTGTATAAAACTATCAAATTAAATTATTCACATCTTGAATAATCCCCATAATATGCATTGTACTAACTTATAAAGGTTATGTATCATACTATTAGTAATAGAGTTCCTTAAAGCTTTAAAAAAATTTTATCTTGGGCTTTTGTCTTAGTTATGCTTCTGCTGCTATTTCAAATACAAAAACAAAAGCAACTTGGGAATGTATGTGTTTGTTTCAGTTTATAGCTACATGCATTAGTCCATCACTGTTGGAGTCAAGGTAAGGACTCAAAGTAGTACCATTCCTGGGCAAATACCCCAAAGACACTCCATGGTGCGATAAGGACATTGGCTCATCTATGTTCATAGCAGGTTTATTCGTAATAGCCAGAGCCTGGAAGCATACTAGATGTCCCTCAACTTAAGAAAGGGTAAAGAAATGGTGGTACATTTACACAAAGAAATGTTAATCAGCTATTAAAAACATGAAATTTGTAGGCAAATGGGTGGAACTAGAAAAGATCATCCTGGGTGAGGTAACCCAAAACCAAAAAGACACACATGGTATGTACTCACTTATAAGTGGATATTAGCCATATAATACAGGCTAACCATACTAAAATCCACAGACTTAAAGATGCTAAATAACAAATAAGACTCTAGGGAGAATGCTTAATTCTCATTCAGAAGAGCAAATTGAATAGACACCAGAAGCTGTTGAAGACACGGAACAGGATGGGAGCCCTTCAAAGATGCCTTCTGAAAGATTCCACACAGCAGGGTATCGAAGCAGATGCTGGTACCCACAGCCAAACTTTGGGCAGAGCACAGGAGTCTTATGGAAAAGTGGATCAATAAAAGGACCCAGAGACAAAAGAAACTCCAGGAGACTAACACATCTCACTACTCTAGGCCCATGGGGGCCTACAGAGACTGATGTACCAACCAAGGACCATGCATAGAGAAGACTAAGAACCCCTGCTCACATGTAGCCCATGGGCAGATCAGTCTCCATGTGGGTACCCTAGTAAGGGGAGCTGGGTCTATCTCTGACATGGACTTTGTTACCTGATCTTTGATCTCTTCTCCCTGGGAGGGTGGCCTTGACAGACCACAGAGGAAGGGGATCTCAGCAATCCTGATGAGACTTGATAGACTGGGGTCAGTTGGTAAGGGAGGAGCCTCCCCCTTTTTGTGATTTAGAAGAGCAGGATAAGAATTAAGAAGGAGGGAGGGTAGGACCGGGAGGAGATCAGGAAGAGAGCTGCATTTAGAATATAAAGTGAATAAATTATACAGGGAGCTGAAGCAGAAGCTATGGAGGTGCTTACTGCCTCGCTGCTTATGGCTTGCTCAGCCTGCTTTCTTATACAACTCAGGATCACCCGCCCAATGGCAGAACAAGCCATAACGAGCATAGTCTAAGAAATATCAATTATTAAGTCTAGAAAATGCACCACAGGAATGTCCACATTGGTATACTTTAGTCAGATTTTATTTAACTTTATTTAACTTCTTTATTCTAAAGGTTAACAGAGACTCTATCTATCTATCTATCTACCTACCTACCTATCTATCTATCTACCTACCTACCTACCTATCTATCTATCTATCTATCTATCATCTATATATTTATAACCTATGTCTATTCTAAACTGAATTTCATAGTCATATTTACTAATATTTATTTTGTTCGAACTCCTCTAGTAAATAGAAATAAATGTCAAGAATTACAATTCATGGATTAACCATCAAAATACCATAAGTAGTATGTGTTCAATATTTAAGCTATATAATACAATTGCAGAGTAGTTATATTCTACAAATAAAATGATCTTTCATGCTTTTCAAGAGTATATCAGACATTGAAGCGATATGTATTATCACCATCTTTAAATATATATATATATACAATTATGTGTAAATAAAGTGTAAGGAAAAGAATGTTATAAAGATATAACATTCAACATTTGGTGAATTTCTTTAAAATGACAAGATAACCAAACATCAGAAGATTTCTCTTGAATTCTAATCATTTGCAATTCAATGTGCCCTCTTTATTCAGGATTCCATTAGATATCAGTCCTTTGAATGACAAGTCTGGAATGATAAGCCCTGACTATCTGGAGGACTGATTGATATCTCCTTTTTCACACAATCTCTGCTGGGCTAACACAGAACATCAATCTTTTCTCAGGTTTGCCTGCCAAGAGTTCAAGAAAAGCTTTTCTCTTTCAAAAGTAAAATGCCCATTTGAATTCTCTCTTGGCATAGATACATTGAAAGAATGGTACTGTGAACACGACTTGATTAGATCTGTTGATTCAGTCTTTATTGAACCTCTCAGGATTCTCAAAGGAGTAGATTGGAAAGGGAAACGAATACACCATACTGTTATTAATGCAACATTTTGCCAAAATGTAGAAGGTAGTAGATAAAAGGAAACAATATTTAAGTTATTAAATGAGAGAAGACACCGATTGTTTTATGTTTTAATTAATTCATCTAGGCTGCAATGGTGTATTCTGATTTTTTCCAATGAAACTTTTCGAATTTGGATGCTTTCAGTTTGGAATAGAGAAATCTCTGAATATTTTCCATTATACATTTAATGTTAACAAAGCCTATTTCTTCCTGTCGACAAAGGTGTGCTGTCTGTAGGATACCTTTGCACAGAGAATACCCATATGATCCCCAGAAGAAAGCTACACTTCTCCCTTGCAACTCATTAGTCTTGTTCCTTCAATGTCTTTCTATACATGCCAGTGCTCAACAGAATATGTTTTTGATTTTGAGAAAGTGGCAAGCTAATTCACAATTTATTCCTAGTGTTTTCCTTGTTCTCACATAGTTTGGGTAAAGGGGCAAAGTAAACAACTAAAATTATCTACAATTATATAAAAATTTATTTTAAACTCTAGGTCACATCACAATATACTACACATAAAAACTGAACAAAGAAAAACTGCATGATGTGTGGAACCAGAATATCAAATGTGAGATCTATAACACTCACCAGGCATCATCAGTAATGACATCATTCTTCTTTTCTTCTTTTCATTTTTCAAGACAGAGCTTCTCTGTAACCTTGGCTGTCCTGGACTTGTGTTGTAGCCCAGGCAGGCCTTGAACTCACAGCCTTCCTCCTGCCTCTGCCCCCCTGAGTGCTAGGATTAAAGGTGTGCACCACTTCCTGCAGTTGTGGCATCTTTCAATGTGCTCTTCTCTCTAACCTAGAGGCTAGAACTCTTGGTAGGATTAATTACCAGTTTTCAGGTACTCATCTGGTCATTTCAAATTCATTATGAACTTTGTTCACCACAGTGTTAGTTCTGTGGGAATAATTTCATGGAAGGTAAAGAACAGGATGACATAATAAAAAATGATGTCAGGCACAAACTCTGTAACTCTTAGATTCCAGATGGTGTCAATGAGGAAAACTGGACAAAGACAGTGAGGGGCTAAGTTCGGGACAACAGGATGTATTAGAGACTGGAGTACAGTCAAAAAACACTGAGTCTAAAACCCTAGCACTTGTTACAGTATCTCATTTAAATTCCAGTAGCTGTGCGTTTTGTTTTTTTTTTTTTTTTTTTTTTTTTTTTTCAATGCAGTTTATTCAGGAACATTGAACAATCCTCGGACCCCGGGGAAAGCCAGCCCACAGCTTAAATAGCCTCTGGGTAGCCAACCCAGGCGTGCCACGGGGGCAATGCAGATAGGTCCACATACATGGAAGCAAGCCAGATCCTCGGCCTTAGCCAAATGTGGAGTTGTTCGTGACAGAGAGCACTCACCATCGGGAAGGTGGAAGGCGGAAACCAGCTCCATCTTTAAGGCATAGCATTCCGCAGCTCTCTACAGTTCCCCCTTTTTGTTTTAGATGCATCAGGCAAGAGTAGAGGTCTGATCTCTGATATTAGAAATAAATTGGGACTTTGTACAGATGTTCATTTAGGTGTCATCCACCCAAAGAGCATCAGACTGTCCGATACCTTTTTCTCAGAGGCGGGACCTGGGGCATCAACCCGCATGCAATCAGACATGCTCTTCTCTGGGTCCAAAGCAGCTGACCCTGAGTGCAGTGCTTAGCCTCGCATCCTGAGCGTATCATTTTAGCTTTTTATGGTATCCAACCATGCTTGGGGAGAATGTCCTGCTTCAATGGCAGTAAAGGCCTGAATGATCATGGCTGCATCACACTGTTGTGAGACTCTAATCTTGCATATATACCACAGGCAAACCAAGGAGACCAACACCAGAAGGCCTGCTAACGCTCCCATGCCCGCCCATTCCTTCAGATGATTCATGGCTGCAGCAATCCATGTTGATAATCCTGTGGCTAGTCCTGCGTCCACTCTGGTAGAATTTACTGTGACAATGGCCAGAGCTGGAGAGGACAGGGTCTCCACAAGGAGAGCAAAAGAACAAGAAAATTTGAACATAGGGAACTTCCCAGAGACTCATACTCCAACCAAGGACTATTCATGGAGATAACCTAGAACCCCTGCACAGATGTAGCCCAGGGCAGTTCAGAGTTCAATTGGGTTACATAGTAATGTGAAGAGGGACTGCCTCTGACATAATCTGATTGGCCTGCTCTTTGATCACCTCCCTCTGGGGGGGGGGAGCAGCCTTACCAGGCCATAGTAGAGGACAATACAGCCACTTTTGATGTGAACTGACAGACTAAGATCAGAAAGGAGAGGAGAACCTCCCCTATTAGTGGACTTGGGGAGTGGCATGCAAGCAGAGGGAGGAGGGAGGGTGGGATTGGGATGGGAGGAGGGAGGGGCTTATGGGGGGATGCAGAATGAATAAAGTGTAATTGATGAAAAATTTAAGAAAAAAGGGAAAAAAGTAATTTAAGAACCTTAAATGACTTTCAAAATTGGAGGAAAACATGGAGTTAGTCAATTGGCATGGAGCACGTCTCGCCCCTGGGGGCAATGGTCTCCTGAACCTACTCAGACCTCGGACACCACCACTGCTAGTTCTAGAACTGAGGCAGGATGTTCCAACGAGGGGTTAAGGCTTCTCATAATATTTCCTATAAGCCCACACCTGTTTGTCTATATCCCCCATTTTTATTCATTATTAGCCAGATAGAGCCAAGTAATTGTGGTAATGATACTTGCTTTTTTGCCCAATGCTGGAATGCTAGTAAAGTTAGGTATGCCCTGGTTACTCGCATGCCTCACTGTGTGCCTATGCCCATTGATGCCCCTCACGCTATGACTCTCTTCAGACAGAAAAGGGATCTTGGAACTACAGCCACCATTGTTACTACCATCTCATTGGCGGCTGTTGGAGCTACCACCAGGGCATTAGCCATGAGTCATACTGGGCAGACTGCTCAGACCCTGAATAATCATTTAGCCAATGTAGCTCATGCCTTAGTTGTACATAAAGGAATTAATGCTCAACTAAAAGGAAGCTTGATGGTGTTCAATCAGAGGATTGACCTCTTGCAGGAGCAAATTGATACCCTATGGCAAATCGCTCAACCTGGCTGTCAATGAAAGTATGCTGGACTTTGTGTCACTAGCATACAACATGAGAATTTTTCCTGTGCTGCAAATCTGTCTAAACAATTGTCGAGCTATATTTTAGGTAATTGGGACTGGAGAATTCGATACTACGATGGAGCAGCTGAGAGTAGCTGTGCGTTTTGAATGCTTTAGAGCCTATGGTTTGCTGTCTCTATCAGTAAAGCCATAATTTTATATTATTTCTGACATTGTAGTTAGAACTCTAAAAACATTCTCTTGCCAGAAGTAGGCAGTAAACCAGAATTGAGACACTTTTCTTAAAGAGAGGAAGTAAATCAGCTTTGGTAGAACATATAGTCATTTTTGTATGTTCAACTGCATCTTTGCCAGTTGAAGCAATCACAGACACAAACTAAAGAAATGTATCTGAGTGTGTTCCACTCAAATTTAATAGTGTTTACTGAATTCTGAATCATATGTAGCATATCTTCTCAAAGATATTTTTATTTTTCTGGTTTAAAAATGTAAAATAAATTTTATGACAAACACAAAATCAGGCTAAATTTGATTTATATGACTTGTCATACCCTTGATTAGTAAGTTTCTAGCAGACAAGGGTAATGCTTTTGCTTTGCAAGTACATTTTAGCCATAAAGTAGCAGGACAGTCCACGACTCTGTTGATTCTTTTTCTTTTTCTTTTTTTTTTTATTTATTTCAAATTATTCACTTTGTATCCCAGCTGTAGCCACCTCCCTGAGGGCCAACTTTATCATGCCAACTCACATACACTCAGTCATCCCTTCAATCTTTGTGCCACGACTCCAAGGGTTCGTCTCTGAGTTCTAAGGACCAGGTATTATCAGAGCTCTTCTGCATTCTCAGGCTCATTTTGTAGACTCCCCATAGACATACTCATGGAACCAGCCCCTTTTACTTAACCTTCCCTTCTCTGAAGTCTGGGATCTGGTTCCATAGGTTGCTTCCCCATTCCTGGTTCCCTTGTTTCACGCTTTGTTTCTTAATTTTTGGAGGTTTCAAACTACCTGCAGTCAATATCTCTATGTTAACTCAGAGCTTACTTTCTGCTTTTGTTTCACTTCTCATCTATAAAGTTACATAATTATTTTGTTGAAACTTATTTGCTTAAGGAGCTAATATGAGTTTTACTTTCCTACCTGGATGGTAACTAATACTTGAGTTCACTGTCTTTACCTGCTTAGCTTGAATTACTCAGGACACCTGAGCAATCACCAGGACATTCTAAGTTAACATCATAGCTGTTATTGATTAGAACTTTTGTTGGTCATTGTGTAATAGAATGCATTCCTTGCTTTTCTTCCTGAAATCCCTTCCCCCAAGAGAAAAAAACACAAAACAGTTACCAACATGAGCTTTCAATTCTCTTATTGGTTAGTGAAAGAGCTGCAAATTAACTATCAGTTTGACATTTAACAGAAGATAAGATATTAAATGATTCTAGTCACACAAATTTCAAAGTTTTCTCTAATTGTGTTCAGTAGAGTAGCTAGAAGGTGGAAGAATTCAAGGTCTTTATAATATAATAATAGTGATAACCTCTGACATTTAGAAAATGTTGTGTCACATACAATGCTAATTCTGATTTTAATTCTCAATGTAATTTTAGTACATAAACATTATAATCTATTTTGCAGATTATGAGTCCTCAGTAAGCACATAGTAATTTTTAGTTATATATATGTAATAAGTTATCTATATATCTATCTATAGACACAAATATATGGTAATATATACAATATAGACATACACAGTATATCTATATTTATAATTCATAGATATATGTAGATATATAATAAGAATCATTAAAACCAATGTTTTTTCTTTTAACCACAGACATATCTGACTTACCACCGTAAATTGTCTCTCAGTTTGCTATGAGTTCTTAAGGTCCATCCAGCTTCCCTTTAGGATGATAAGATAATCTGCTGGTAGTGACCTTACCTTATTACTCCTACTGGAAACTGCCCTGGGATTGAAATGACTAATACATAACTCAACCTCAAGAGGACACCTGTCTTCACTCTGTTCAGAATCATGGACTTCTCAAGGACTGTTAGACTTGGGGCTTTTTAGGCTCATGTAAGATATCAAAATCCAACTTAGCCTTCTCTACAACCTGGCTTATTTTTCCACAGTTAGCAGTGTGAACTGTGGAAATAATAAATTTACTGAAAGTTTCAAAGTTGGCCTTGTATTTTTATTTTTATAGCCAGGTAATTCAAATAGGAAAAACCCCTTAGCTGACTTTATTGGAGAAGTCCTGTGGGCTCTATGATATCACTGTAAACACTAGTATTAACTGATAACGTGAAGTGCTGTATCTGAGGTAGTTACTGAGTTTGTCCTTGTTTGTGCATGCTGTGTTTGATGATACTAGTAACAAGAGTCTTCAAATTTCAGAAGTGGTTCACATAAGGCACTTGCAGTCATTTCCTGAAATGCCTAGAGATCCAGATTAATTCCATACCCATCACACTGTGTAATCATAAACAAATTTGATAAATAAGACTATGTGTTTCTAAATGTAGTTGAACATACTCACCACTGGAACATAGATGCTTGTTTAAATACAGGTAGTTTTGACATACTAAAAATGTATTCATTAGTATGATGTTAGAAAAACCAAACCAAACAAAGCAAAAAGTTCAAAACCAAACTTTGGGCAGATGCAGGGTATCTTATGGAAGAAAGAGGAGATAGAAAGACCTGAAGAAGACTGGAACTCTACAAGGAAGCCAACAGAGCCAAAAATTCTGGGCCCGAGGGTCCTGCAAAAACTGATGACTCAACCAAGGACCATACATGGAGAGGACCTTGACCCCTGCTCAGATGTAGCCCATGAGCAGCTCAAACTCCATGGAGGTTCCTTAGTAAGAAGAACAGGAGAAGTCACTGGCATAAATTTAGTTTCCTGCTCTTTGATCACCTCCCCCTGAAGAAGTGGCCTACCTAGGCCACAGAGAAAGAGGATTCAGACCTGATAGGCTAGGGTCAGATAATAGAGGAGGAGGACCTCCCCTATCAGTGGACAAGGGGAGAGACATGGGAAGAAAGAAGGAAGGAGGGTGGTACTGGGAGGAAATAGAGTGGGCTACTGCCAGGAGATAAAGAGTAAATTGCAAATAATAATAATGAAAAATAAATAATGTCCAACTTTAAGACCTAATTTACAATTACAGACATATTTCCACAGAAATGAATTATATGTGTGTTTTTTATAACAAATAATACCTTAAACAGTAATTCATTATTTTATAAATTATAATTTTAGATCTCATCCCTTTTTTCGATTTCAGTCAGTACTGTTCAATTTAAAAAATATAAGTTATCACTTCTTTTACTAAACATCATCTGGTTTTGAACTGTAAGGCCGTGGCTCTACATGTTAAATATTCTGTCATGTAAAGGTAATGTCAATATTCTCTACAGGGTCTTTTTTTTAATCAGAAGTTTGTTGACATTGAAACAATTAAAATCTATTATGTGCTCTGTGCACTCTCCATCCTCCTCCTGTTGAATTACAATTAAGTGTTTTGATTATTTTCTGTAGTGCATCTAGGGAAAATGCAATTCAAAGCATTATTCTGCTTATATAAAAGGATGGGTGAGAGTATTTTTCAATTTTTTTAAAAAGCATCTTGGGGTTAGAGAGGAAACAGTAATGTATTAATATAAATGTACGTTAGTTTCTATTTGCTGTAAAAGAACGCTACTAATCCACTTCCATTTTTAAGATAAATTATAATTATAAAAAAGTCCATGTAAATATTTTCTGTCAAGAGAGTTTACCTTACAAAATATGCTTCATTACATTGCATATTAGAATTTTGCATTATTTTCGAGATCTGATTTCAGTTCTGTAATGCTATTACATTACTGAATATATTATTATATGTAAGATTATATATTCTAACACTAAACACTAAACACACTTAGTATTAAGTCTTCAAATAAAGAAGTCTAGTACATGATTTCATGAGCATACACTTGCATGTTTGGGAGTGGGTGGCTGTGGTGGTTTAAGGCTGGTTCTTGGGTTTGTACCTTGCTTCATGAGGTTCCTCTAGGACCAGGCAATTTGGGTTTTCAATGTGTGTCTTCAAAAGTAATTTTGAGTGCTGTCATTACAGTTTCCTAAAAGTCAAAAATGGCTAAGAGTCACTGCTTTGTATTATTTCTACGCAATGAATTTTGTCTTTGCACAAAGAAGAGAACAAATATATAAGCATTAGTCCTTCAATGCACTACAATCTTTACTTTTTTATTTTAGCATAAGTTTAACATTGATATAATTATCCCCAATTAGCCTTTCTAGTTATCAGGGTTCAAA
Source organism: Meriones unguiculatus (assembly GCF_030254825.1). Taxonomy (NCBI): domain Eukaryota; kingdom Metazoa; phylum Chordata; class Mammalia; order Rodentia; family Muridae; genus Meriones; species Meriones unguiculatus. Next base: position 176,701,579 of record NC_083350.1, on the reverse strand, counting down.
TTTTTAATATGCATCATAGTATCATAAAATAATTATAAGGCAACAGCAAATGTTAACTGTTTTTTTAAATGTAGATATGACATATATAGTAGATTTTATAGAACTAAAAATATTTTATACATTATGATTTACCTATATGATTATAGATTTTTTGATGTTTTAGAGAAAACATTGAAACATTGCTAAAAAGGTGTTACCCCAGAAGCTTATTTATAAATTTATTAGTTTTTACATAACAAGTATTTAAATTACTGAATAATATTGACGGCACACAATGGTTTAGAAGGTTACCGTCAGAAATATATAAAGCCATGATCACTGTTTGCAAAGAACATGCGTCTAAATAAATGTAACTGCATGTTTGTAAAATTGTATAGAATTAATTTTAAATTGATTTTCTTCACAGAGTATTTAAAGCTTAATCAACTCATCCAATGTTTCATTAAGTTTTTTGAAAAAATATGGATTTGTAGAAATAATTGGATGAAATATTTTTATAATTTTTATTTTTCATATGAATCACAGGTTATTTACTTTATATCCCAGTCTTAGACCCCTCCTTCATTCCCTCCCAATCCCACCCTACCTCCCTCATTTCCGTATCCCTTTACAAGTCCAATGATAGGGGAAGTCCTCCTCCCCTTCCATCTGACCCTAGCTTATCAGGTATCTTCAAGACTGGCTTCAATGTCCTCCTTTGTGGTCTAGCTCCTCCCTTAGGGGTTCGGGGAAGGTCAAAGAGGCAGCCATTGAGTTCATGCCAGAAACAGTCCTTGTTCCCCTTCCTAGGGTACCTACGTGGATACTGAGCTACAATGGGCTGCATCCAAGCAGGGGTTTTTGGTTATATCTATACATGGTCCTTGTTTGGAGAAACAGTCTCACAGAAGACCCCTGTGCCCTGATATACTTGGTCCTTGTGGAGCTCCTGTCCTCCCCAGGTCTTACTAACTCTCCCTTCTTTTATATGATGCCCTGTACTCTGCCCAAGGTTTGGTTATGAGTCTCAGCATCTGCTTTGATACACTGCTCGGTAAAGTCTTTCCGAGGCCCTCTGTGGTAGGCTTCTGTCTCTGTTGCTTGTTTTCTCCTACTTCCAATGTCCATCCCATTTGTCTTTCTAAGTAAAGATTGATCATCCTACCCCAGGTCCTCTTTCTTGTTTATCTTCTGTAGGTGTCCAGATTTTAGGATGTTTTTCCTATCTTATAAGTCTAGTACCCTGAGTACATACTGTGTGTGTCTTTCTGCTCCTGGGATACCTCACTCAGGATGATCTTTTCTAGATCACACCATTTGCCTGCAAATTTCATGACTTCCTTGTTTTTAATTGCTGAGTAATATTCCATTGTGTAGACGTACCACAATTTCTATATCCATTCTTTAACTGAGAGACACCTGACTTGTTTCCAGGTTTTGGCTATTAGGAATAAAGCTGCTACAAACATGGTTGAGCAAATGTCCTTGTTGTGTACTTAAGCATAGATGAAATATTTAAACTTTAAATAATTCTTTACCAAAAATTTGTGACTAGAAATGTGGCAAAGCTTTTATACTAAGTAATAATTTTAAAATGATAGCGCATGTGATATTTTATTGGAAGAGTCAAATTTCTTTCCAAGATTATTAAAATCACAATTTCAATAAGTAACTGTCTATGGTTATAACTACATTAGTTCATTGTAATAGATAAGTGTCTGGTAATTTCTGCTTCTATAAAAAATGGACAGGCAAAGTATCATCTTATATCTTGTTATCATAAGCACTTCCTTATAGATAGAAACATTTCAATTAGCATGTTATTCTTCTTTAATGAAAGCTTTAGTGATGGGAAAATGTGAATTTAATTATATGCCACATTTGCATAAAGTAAATTTTCATTATTCTTTCATGTTATGTGCCCATTTATGAAACAATCTGTAAATTAGTGCTGAATTTTTATACCGATAAATCTTTTTACCCATAAAGTTAAATTATTGGAGGTAGTTAAGTGGCTAGGACCATAAAGCCTAGTGACATGAGCTAATAAATGTAAGAGGGAATTTAAGACAATAATAAAATATGCAAAAGTTGAAGCAGGAGAGCAGTCACAGAACCCTCATATTCAGTGGGCATCGCTCTAATTGAGAACTGTGTGTTTTATCATCAATAAGTAACAAAACATCATGAAATAACAAAATTTATGGTATTGGCTAAGAAGAAGCAAAAAAAAATTTTTTTTTCATCTTCAGTGAATTGGTTTCATAGCATGGAATCCCTTTGTAGAACACAATGTTACTTGACAATAAAAAAATTATTCTTTTCCCCCATTCCAACCAGAAAAATAAAAACAATCAAAATTTATGGTGTGAAAACATTTTTCAATAAAAACCTCCAGTGTCTCCAAAAAACAGAGGTGTTCTACGTTTGTAAAAACAAACAAAAATCTACCAATTAAAGTATTTTCTTATAATGTTATTTTGTTCAACAGAAAAAACTAACTTCTATTATCAGAGTTAAAACTACATGTTATATGAGCCTGTTCTTTAAAAAACAATTGTACCAATATCTGGTCAAACTCCAAGACTAGCTTAAGTTAGAATTCAATGATATGATCTAATGTTCCTTAAAAATACACCAACTAGTTGTCAGAATCTAACAACATATTAAATAAAAGTTATCTATGCTAAATTAAATTTTTCATAGAAATTTTTTCGTGAAATCTCTTTATTATGATACTTAACAAATAAGTGGCATTCCACATTTACTTTCTCCTCAAAAGTCAACTTATGTTCTTCTTCAGTTGGTACCATAATCCTCAGTGTAATCTCAGTGTATAAGATATATCTGACATTACTTGAAGATTTTCATATTAGTGACAATTTCAAGGCAGTTTTTTTTAAGTTTTAATATTTGATAACAAAGTTATATATTTTTTCATTGTGGGCTGGAGAGATGGCTTAGCATTTAAAGGCTAGGCTCACAACTGTAAATATATATTTTCATTATTATTATTGTTGTTGTTTACAATTTATTTGCTTTTTATCCCAGTTGTAGCTCCCTCCCTCATCTCCTCTCGACCCCATACTCCCTCCCTCTTCCTCCCCTATTCCTCTTCCCTAGTCCCTTGATATGGGGAAGTCTTCCTCCCCTATTGTCTGACTCTAGCCTATTAGATCCCATCAGGACTGTCTGGATTTTTTCATCTGTGGACTGTCAAGGTCTCCCCAACAGGGAGAAGTGATCAAGGAGTAGGCTACCAAGTTCATGTCAGAGGTTGTCTCTTCTCCCCTTACCAACATGGAGACTGAGCTGTCTATGGCTACATCTGAGCAGGGTTTCTGTGCCCTCTCTATGCATGGTCTTCAGTTGATGCTTCAGTCTCTGCAGTCCCACCTTGATGCTTTTTTTTTTTTTTTTTTTTTTTTTGGCTTTGTTGGTCTCCATGTGTGGCTTCTGTCCCCTCTGGGTCATTTTACATCTCCCTTCTTCCATAAGACTCCCTGTACTACTTTGAAAGTTTGGCTGTGAGTCTGCATCTGCTTAGATCCCCTGCTGGGTGGAGTCTTTTAGAGCATATCTGTGGAAGGCTCCTGTCCTGTTCTCAGTCTTCTACTGCTTCTGCTGTCTATTCTGTTTTCGCTTCTGAATAATAATTAAGCATCTTCCCTAGAGTCCTCCTTACTGTTTAGCTTTTCTAGGTCTATAAATTTTAGTATGTTTTTCCTATATTATACGTCTAATATCCACTTATCAGTGAGTATATACCATGTAAGTCATTCTGCTTCTGGGTTACCTCACTCAGGATGATCATTTTTTTTTTTAGTTCCACCCATTTGCCTGCAAATTTTATGATTTCGTTGTTTTTAATAGCTGAGTAGTATGCCATTGTATAAATGTACCACAATTTCTGTATCAAGTCCACAGTTGAGGGACATGTAGGTTGTTTCCAGATTCTGCAACAGTAATATAAACGGCATGGTACTGGCATTGAAACAGACTGAAAGATCAGTGGAATCGAATCTAAGACCCAGAAATAAAACCACGCAATACGGACACCCGAATTTTGAAAAGAAGCCAAACCACACAATGGAAAAAAGAAGATGCCATCTTCAAATAATGACTGGTCTAAATGGCTGTCTACATGTGGAAAAATGCAAACAAATCCATTCTTATCAACCTGCACAAAAGTAAACTCCAAGTGGATCAAAGACATCAATATAAAACCAGACACACTAAATCTGTTAGAAGAAAAAGTGCGGAAAAGCCTTGAACACATTCGCACAGGAGACGACTTCCTGGACAAAAGACCAACTGCTCAGGCTCTAAGATCAACAATCAATAAATGGGACCTCATGAAACTGAAAAGCTTCTGTAAAGCAAAGGACATGGTCAGCAGAACAAAAGGACGGCCTACAGACTGGTAAACAATCTTCACCAACCCTCAAAGTCATATATTTAGAAAATATTTTGGATTAATTCAGCTTTAAGATAGATGATCATTAGTTGATATTTGAAAAAAAAATTAGTAACATAAAATAGCTGTGTATTTTGTACCTCATTAGCGTCAAGGAGGGAAACATACTTATACATAGCATTTATTTTTGTAATTTTGAGAATTTTTATGCTAGAGATTTATTATTTTTCTTATTACATGGACTTTTCAGATCTTCAAAATTAGATTGCAGTGGCATACTTTATTTGTGTTTGTATGTTTTCTGAACCTAGTATTAGTTCTATGAATCCTTGAGAAAACTTTAAAACCCAGTAACTTATTAGGCATTTGTATATGTTGTTGTGTACAAAAATCAAAGTCAATAAGAAGTGATTTTTTTCTGACTGTTTCATGCAAAAAAATATAACTGATATGAGAGAAAGAAAATATCACATAAGACCCAAACGGTAAAACAAATTACCAGAATCCACTTTCCCTTACAGAAATTGAGATCTTGTTTTAAAATTTGTAACATTTAGGAGTAAAAATATTATGTAACTCTTGTTTTTTATTAGTTATTTGGAAAATTCATACAATATGTTTTGATAATAATAGTTCCCTCTCCAAGCTTATTCCATATTCACCTCCCTCTCTTACCTATTCAAATTTGTGTCCTTAAAAATTGACCAATAATCCCAATTTATACTTTCCATATATGTGTGGTCTTGGATGTGTAGTCTTTAACTGAAGCTGGTTGAGTTGCCAGGAGCTATACGCGTAAAGGAAATTTACTATCCCTTTCCCAGCAGCTATAAAATGCCAGTGGCTTCTTGGCCAGGCATGGGACTTTGTGCCCACCTTTCTTCTCCACACTGGGGTTGGTCAGCCTAGAACATGTGCCAGTGGCCTTCATAGCCACTGTTAAGTCCAGATGTTCAGTTTCTATCTTCTTTCTAGAAGACACTGTTTACTTGTAGTCATTCACTCCATTCAACACTCGTAACCCTCACAAATTTTTGAAGAATTATTCAGTCTTGTGAGTTACACTTGTGAACTAGTTGTTCACAAGTTCACACCTAAACCAGATCTGTTGCATACATCATTGCCTTATTCTATGCATCATGGTTAGTGATGGGTCCTATGCTAGTCATCAGATATTGCAAATTAAAGTTGTCAAGATTTTGATGAGAGATCCATTCATCTCTGGAAACAGTACTAAACTATTGGGAATCAATTTAGTAGAACAGTTGTTTCTCCAATAAGGCCTCTTTCTTAGTTAGCCATTGTATCATGGTTCAATAACAGTTCAAGGTGGGTTTTATCTTGTGTACCTTGACTCAAACCTGAAGTGATCTATTTTTCCTACAATTCTCATGCCACTGTTCTTCCTATAAGCAAGTCTTTTCAAACTAGTATTTATTGAGTTTCAGGGTTTATAGCAGAATGAAATGGAGGGTTACATTTTTCCTCTTTTAGGATACATGAAAGTTACTGGAAGCAGTAGAAGGGAACAGGATGGAAGTCTACCACAGCTGTTCTCTAAAAGACTCCACCCAGCAGCAGATCAAAGCAGATGCAGAGACTCACAGCAAAACTTTGGACATAACACAGGGAGTCTTATAGAAGGAGCGAGATATAGAAGGACACAGAGGGAATAGGAGCCACATATGGATACCAACAAAGCCAAAAACAAACAAACAAACAAAAAAGCACCCGAGGAGACTGATGCATCAACCAAAGACCATGCATAGAGAGGACCTAGAAACCCTGCTCAGATGTATCCCATAGTCAGCTCAGTCTCCACATGGGTTCCCTAGTAAAGGGAGCAGGGGCTGTCTCTGACCTGAACTCAGTTGTTTGTTCCTTGATCACTTCTCTCTGGTGAGGTGATCTTGCCAGCCCATAGAGGAAGAGGGTCCAGGAAGTCCTGATGGGACCTGATAGGCTAGGGTCAAGTAGAAGAGGAGGAGGTCTCCCCTCTCAGTGGACTAGGGAAGAGGGATAGGGAAGGAAGAGTGAAGGAGTATGCAATGACTGAAGGGAGACTAGGGAGGGTACTACAATTGGGATAGAAAGCTAATAAATTGTAAATAATAATAATAATAATAATAATAATAATAATGGGAAAAAGAGAAGTTTCAAAAACAATGGAAGCTAGTTAGGAGAAATTTACCTTCCAGGTGTGCAGTAGTGTGATTTTTTTTTCATATTCTGTCCCTTAAATATGTCATCCTTTCAGAAATAAAATTTTGCTAGTAAGTTCTGTAGGGTAATGGAGAATAATGGCAATACCCTATAGTATTTTGGAGTCAGTGGAGCCATGCTGACTGAAAATGTGCAAAAGGAAACAAGCAAACAAAAGACATTCCTGGGGCTGGGCTTTGTATTTTTTTATTCATTGTTGATTACTAGAAAGTTATAATAGTATTATCTTTCATGTGCACATGCATACACTCTCTCACACACACAGATCCTGCAGTAGTAGACTGAAATATCTTTTTAGAAAAGTCTTTGATGTTCATCTATCCCTCCAGCAAACCTTCTCTACCCTTTTCCCTCCATCTAACACTGTGAGTGCTTAGTAACCAATTCATGCTTAAAATATTACAGTTGTCAAAAATAGAACCATTTAAGAAATCATTTTGATTGTTAGAACCTTTAAGAATCCATAAAACAAAAAGTATCATGTAGATTTTATAAGGTGGAATTGTTTGAATGTTCTAATCTATCTGGCTGATAGATTTAGATCTTTATTTCTGTTTTTTTGTTAATGTGTTTTATCAATGTTGAATTGTTTCATATATGTATTAGTAGCATGAAGTGCTACAGCAATTGAAGTTTTAGTATTGTAAAACTTATTTAAGCATTATCTTTATACTGTATGGTTACAATGCTGTTAGTACGCTGATTAATTCTTCATAGTTTACAAACAAAATTATATTCATGAATACTTCATCAGTTATCTAAAAAGAAAAATTACATGCTAGCAAATATATTCCATACAACATTGGATAAGGAAGATATCCTTTTCCCTTTTCTCTATTTTTATTTTCTTTTAATTTTAATTATTATTATTTATTACAATTTATTCGTTTTATATTCTGGCTGTGGTACCCTCCCTCATCTCCTCCTAATCCCACCCTCCCTCTTTCTTCTCCCCTAGTCCACTGATAGGGGAGAACATCCTCTTCTTCTATCTGATGCTAGCCTATCAGGTCTACATTGCCAGCAGAATACCATTATAAACACAATATTTAAAAGCAAATATTACCTAAATTTCTTTGTTTAAAGTAGTTTAAATTTTTTATTGTCTCTTTTCATCCCTAAGTCTCTATCTCTCATGAATGACACATTTTCTAAGCTATTATTAATTTACAGCTAACTGAGAATCAAATTAAGAATAAGGGGAGGAGGACATCCCCTATAAGTGGACTTAGAGAGGAGCAGGGAGGAGATGAGGAAGAGAGGGTGGGATTGTGAGGGAATGAGAGAGGGGGCTACAGCTGGTAAACAAAGTAAATAAACTGTAATTAATATAAAATATTAATTAAAAATAAAAGAATATGTAGTAAATTTGTATATGTGCCATAGTCATTTATTTGTATCATAGACTTTTATACATAAAAGATTCTACCCTGCAGAGAATCAAAGGAGATGTTGAGACTCATAGCCAAACTTTGGGCTGAGTGCAAGGAAACTTAGAAGAAGAAGGGGGAGACACAAAGACCTGAAGGGAACAGGAACTCCACAAGGAGAGCAACAGAACCAAAAAAATCTGGGCCCAGGGGTCTTTTCTGAGACTGTTATTCCAACCATGAATGAAGGATCATTCAGGGGGATAACCTAGAACAGTTGCACAGATGAAGCCCTTGGCAGCTCAGTATCCCAGTGGGTTATATAGTAAGGGGAACAGGGACTGTCTCTGACATAAATAGATTGTCCTGCTCTTTGATCACCTCCCCCTGAAGGGGGAGCAGCTTTACCAGGCCACAGAGAAAGACATTGCAGCCACTCTTGATGAGACCTGATAAACTAGGATCAGATGGAAAGGGAAGAGGTGGACTGGGGGAGGAGTATGGGGGAAGAGGGAGAGAAGAGAGGGAGGATGTGATTGGAAGGGCAAAAGGGAGGAAGCTACAGGTGGGATACAAAGGGAATAAACTATAATTAATAAAAAATAAAATAATAAAATAAAAAAGAATACTATAGTGTAATGGAAACAATGGGAAAGCTTAAAAATGTGTGCTAAAGTTTAATGTTTCCTTATTTTTTTTTTTTTAGATTTATCTGTATTCGTCTATATGTTTGTGTGTGTATGTGTGTAAGGGAATATGTATAAGATTTTCCATTTGTTTATACTGATCCCCACAGGGGCCAGCACATTTAGTCTCTTGAATCTGGAATTATGGGCTGTACAGTTGGCTGATGTTGGTATTGGGATGGGATTTCTCTCCTCTGGTGGAGTAATAAGTACTCTTATTTTCTCTTATTTACTTTTATTTATCTCCCTCTTCCCTCTATTCCCTCATTAAAGCTTGGAGCTGTGAGCAACAGCATTTCAGAAAGTTAATAAACCACAATGACAGGTAGACTTTTGTTAAATTTTATGTTTTTTCACTCACAAGTAATAAAACTTTGTGGTGATTTTTATAAGCTACTCAGTTTTATTTTATCCATTTCTAAGTGATGGATAATAATATCCATATTACAGAAAAAATAAATTTAAATGTATATAAATGAACTATCAAACACTAGAAATGCAGTGTCCCCCCAATATTTACTTTTTCCATCATTTAACTCTGAGATTTTCATTACTGCTCTAACTCTTAAACCATCTGTAATGAAATCTGTGTAACTTAGAGGATAATATAACATCTGTAAAACTGCTACTGTTGGAATAGATTCGAAGAGGTTCTGAATATCTTTTTATCCTTTTTTTTGTTTTAAAGGATATTTCTGAGAAAATATTCTACTTTTATTGATAAATATTTAGTTACTTAAAAACAATGAGTATTCGATAACATACCAAGAGCAGGCACGGTATTAATTACAGATGCAAAAGATCTTTTCTTCCATGCTCCAAAATTTCGGAAAAGCTAGATACATGAAGGGGGAATGAAAAATGCAAAGTTACCAGTTATACACCATGAGCTATAAAATTAAATAAAATAAGGGGGATATACAAATTAATAAATAAAGTAGGTACTATATTATAATTAGATAAGCTTCAAAAAATTAATAAAATTTCAGCATAAAATTTGAAGTGATAAAGATGAAGTGATAAGACATAGAATGAATAGAAGAGCAACCCAAGTTCCAAGACCTGTTTATGAAGAATCTTACAGAGATGCAATGTTTAGACTGACTTGTTAAGGAAAAGAATAACTATTTGTGTTATCATTCAATAATAAATTCAAAATTGAAGACAATAGTAATAAATGGAAGTAAGAACTAAAGGTATTCATAAACTTAAGAAAAGTTTCTGAATTTTATTTTCTGCCCAATAAAATGATATTAACTATTTCCATAATTGGTTGATTAGTCTTTGTCAACCTGACAAAAATTATAATTACCCTGGGAGTGTGACTCTCACCTGAGGAGTTACCTTCCTCGGGTTGCTCTGAGTGCATATCTGTAGGCGATTTTTGTAATTAACGATTGATGAAGGAGGTACAAAGCTGCTGTGTGTAGTGCTATGCCTAGCAGGTGGTCTTGGACTCAGTAAGAACTTAAGGTGAGAGAAATAAAGAGAGAGAGCTATAGAAAGCTAGCTAGTAAGCTGCATTATTCCAAGGTATTGGCTTAAGTTTCCACTTTCAGGTTCCTGCCTTGGCTTCCATTTATGTTGCAATTTAAAGTAGCAAATAGACAATCAGGGATAGCACTTCCTGGAGATCCAGCTATACCACTCCTAGGCATATATCCAAAATATGCCCAAGTACACAAGAAAGACATTTGTTCAACCATGTTCATAGAAGCTTTATTCATAATAGTCAGAACCTGGAAACAACCCAGATGTCCCTCAATGAAGGAATGGATTGTTGGTATAATGTTCTGTTGAAATGTATACACCTTACCCTTGTTCATTCAAATGCCGATTTCTCTCCCTCACTCTCTGGTTTCAATCCTGAAATTGCATTGTGATATTTATTCTAAGCATCACCTGTCTCAATGTTGTATAAACATGACAAAATAAAGCAACTAGCCACAATGTTGAGCAATGGGAGGAGCCAGAGGACAGGAAAGAGGGAAGGAAACTCTTTCAGGCAAGAAATAAGTGGGAGGAGAAAAGGCAAGCAGAGCTAGGTGAGCAGAGCTGGAGGACAGATCTTGGAATGAAGTAGAGAATGAACCAGACCTATGATTTCACAAAAAGCAAGTATAATGGGTAAAATCTAAATGTTAGGAAACTATGAGGGCTTGGAGGTTTAGGGGGGAAGTAACTATTGCCAGCATTGTGTTCTAGTTAACTAGATTAACTAGGTTAACTAACTAGGTTAACTAAATAACTAAGTGAAAACCCAGTCTCTGTGTGTTGATTTTGTTATACAGCAATTTAGGATTAACAGCAACTATACCAGAAGATATATCAATAGTAAATATTAATTCCACCTACAACAATGGATACAGAAATTGTGGTACTCTTACACAATAGAATACTATTCAGCAATTAAAAACAAGGAAATCATGAAATTTGCAGGCAAATGGTAGGAACTAGAAAAGATCATCTTGAGTGAGGTATCCCAGAAGGAAAGACACACACAGCATATACTCACTTATATGTTGAATACTATAATATGGGAGAAACACACTAAAATCTGTACAGCTGAAGAAGCTAAGCAAGAAGGAGATCCCTGGGTCAGATGATCAATCCTCATTCAGAAAGATAAACAAGATGGACATTGGAAGGAGAAAACAGGAAACAGGACAGAAACATACCACAGAGAGCCTCTGAAAGACTCTACCAAGCAGTGTATCAAAGCAGATGCTGAGACTCTTAACCAAACTTGGGCGGAGTACAGGGAATCCTATGAAAGAAGGGGAAGTTAGAGAGAACTGGAGGGTTCAGGATTTCCACAAGAAGAGCAACAGAACCAAAATATCTGGGCTCAGAGGTCTTCTCTAAGACTGATACTCCAGCCAAGGACCATTCAAGGATATAACCTAGAACACCTGCTCAGATGTAGCCCATGGCAGCTCAGTCTCCAAGTGGGGACCCTAGGAAGGGGAACAGGGACTGTCTCTGACATGAACTCAGTGGCTGGTTCTTTGACACCTCTCTCCCAAAGGGGGAAAAGCCTTGCCAGGCCACAGAGGAGGACATTGCAGCCAGTCCTGATGAGACCTGATAATCTAGGGTCAGATGGAAGGGGAGGAAGACCTCCCTTACCAGTGGATTTGGAGAGAGGCATGGGAGGAGATGAGGGAGGGAGGATGGGATTGGGAGGAAATGAAGGAGGGGGTACAGCTGGGATACAAAGCAAATAAAATGTAATTAATGTGAAAAAGTAAAAATTTATTTAAATTTTTTTAAATAACCCCCTCTCGTTGTTTTTTGGTCATGATGTTTATCAAAACGAAACAATGTAAAGTGAAACATATAGTTCAATAATATTTGAATATTTCTTTTCCAGATATAGTACAGGCTGCAGGAGAGAACTAAAGGGAAAAAAGAAATTAGCTAGACTGTTGTTTTTTACTACCTGAAAAAACTATAATTATAATTTACACAAAGACTTTTGCAATGCAGACTGAATAATTAAGAGTCATTTGCTGATCAGCAAACATTAAGAAGTAGGAGTCAACAGAGTCCAAATAGGCATCCTCGATACCATAAGTTAACTAACAAAATGTCAGGTGCCAGGAATGAGTGATTTTGGGGGGAGTTGTTGGTTATGGGGTTCTATGAACTTCCAAATATTATAGACTATTGTCAATACTTTTGGTTACTCTCCAGAACTTGATATTAAGAATCTTATTGTTAAAGGCATGACCTACTTTAGCTATAGAACATGGAGCTAGTAAGCTGAAACCTGAAAGCTTCACCCCTACTGATTACCTTCCATAGTCCTTGGAAGCTTCTATATTTTCTAACAGAAGAGAAAAAATATGCATAAATATTACAAAACTCTAAACTCTGCAAGCTCCAACAATGCACAGCCTGGCGAGGTATGCCCAGTGATCTAATATTGTCACAAATATTACAGAAGTGACAAACCATAATCTGATTTGATTTACAGCCCTCTCCACAACATGAAGGCCATTGCTGACAAGATCCTGTTACAGGATGGGTCACGTACCCTTCTGGAGGACATAGTACTAACATTCAGTTAAAAAGGCTTAGTATTAGTTAGTTCATAATTGGGCTGGAGAGATGGCTCAGGGGTTCAGAGCACTAGTTGTTCTTCCAGATGCCCTGAGTTAAATTCCTTGCAACTGCATGGTGACTCACAATCATCTAGAATGGGATTTGATGCCTTCTTCTGGTATGCATGGGTACATGCACACAAAACACTCATGCATAAATAAATAAAATTAAAGAGAGAGAAAATATCTGATTATAAAAAGTTAATTCATAATTATCCTTATAATAATAGATAAAGCCACTTCACTGACCTCATAAGAGAAGGTTTATTTTACTTTTTACAGTAGATGTAAATATCACAGGGATCAACAACTGATTAAGATGAAGAGAATAAGATAATGTGAAATTACCACACATAAATATTACTAAATCACATCCCTTCCTCCAAAGACAGAGCGATCATTTGGGGAGAGGGGACAGAAAGGATCTAAGAGGCAGTGTACTAGTACCACAAACCAGTGATTCCTGGACAAAAGAGCGAAGTACCGCATATGAACTCACATTGGTTATGACAACATGCAAAAGTCCCATGAGAAGTCAGGAGGGGCAGCTGACAAGAAGCGTGCCTAGAATGGCCTGCCTTACAGGAATCACACACTCCTGGAACAGCTGATAGACTAGTTCAACTTTAATTCAAGGGAACAAAGAAAGGTTATATACCCGTAGGGGAGTGGTTGGGGGCTCCGAGAATAGGTGTACAAAATTGGTTGAAACTAGGCTCTTCCAGGATGCTTGATTTGCATTATACAGCACTCTCCTACCACAAGAGCAGAACTTCAGTGCTTAATTAACACATAGGTGCAGGGAGGGAAGAGCTAGGAAGGAGCTGTGTCTGAGGTCAGGTATCAAGTGTGGCTAGGGAAATCTGTCTCTAAAGGCACTCTCCAGATGAAGCCAGGCAGAGAGCAGGGGACCCTGCAGAGGGGAGTGAATTCCGCTTTTAGAGCCAAAATCAATCATAAATGTTATCCTAAGTTCAAGTTCAACCAGCATGGTACCTCCAACAGTTATTTCTTTGTATTTATCTGTTTAGGAATGGGGTTCCAGAAATTTTCCTTGTCCACATTAACATGTCCAGTATTGCTATTGTTTAGGTATTGTTTATACTGTCCTTTCTCAGAGAAGGTGTTTGGCTCCTACAAACCTTCTGCCTGTTCTTCATTGATAATTTATAATGGAAGAGATGTGATGATGATGTATCTTCCAAAGATCTGTTTATCTCTGAATACATCCAGACGTGGTTTTCTATGATGGTATTCATTTGCTGTAAAGAAAATTTTCTTTGATGAGAGGTAGTAAGCTACACTTATCTTTTAATATGTGGTTAGGATTTCAAATGTAGTAAGAAATTACTTCAATAAAATATTTCTAAACAGTGATAGGATTCTTTGAGAAATTACTTATATTCCTTCATTTTAAGTATGACTATGTCAAAAATAATATCAAAGAAAATATTTGTCACACTTCAAAAACATAAAATGGGCCTCATCAACTAGATTAAATTTTGGGGGTCTGATGCCAGGCAGTTTAATGCCAGTATATTTAAACACAACATAATTTTGAAAAAAAAAAAAAAAAGGATTTTGGTATAACATAAGGCACATAAGGAAACATAATTACACCTTAACTCAACTAAGGGTATTTACCATTTCTTCCAAGAAGATGAATTCTAGAGATAGGCTACCTGGATTAGCTTAAGTGCATAAGGAGTGCTCTGGCTTGGTCTTGCTCATAGTACTGTTACTTAGTCTACTAGACAACGCTGATCCCAGTTCTGGTAGCTTAGGGTAGGCTTTGGCTATACAAAAAATGTAAGGGTCATTCAGACTATTAGATATCTCTGGTCCTGGTTGTGGAAGCTTGAATGAGTCAATAAGTATACAGGTACAAATTTGAAAATCTAAATGAAATGGACAATTTTCTTGATCGATTCCACTTACCAAGGCTGAATCAAGACCAGGTAAATCAATTAAATAGTCCTATATCCCCTAAGGAAATAGAAGCAGTCATCAAAAGTCTCCCATTCAAAAAAGAAAAGTCCAGGACCAGATGGTTTCAGTGCAGAATTCTACCAGACCTTCAAAGAAGAGCTAACTCCAATTCTCTTCAAACTATTCCACAAAATAGAAACAGAAGGAACACTACCAAACTCATTCTATGAAGCTACAGTCACCTTGGTACCTAAACCTCACAATGACCAAACAAAAAAAGAGAATTTCAGGCCAATCTCCCTTATGAACAATGATGAAAAAATACTCAACAAAATACTTGCAAATCAAATACAAGAACATATCAAAGATATCATCTACTATGACCAAGTAGGCTTCATCCCAGGTATGCAGGGGTGGTTCAATATACAGAAATCCATCAATGTGATCCACCATAATAACAAACTGAAAGAAAAAGACCACATGATAATCTCCTTAGATGCTGAAAAGACATTTGACAAAATCCAACATCCATTCATGTTTACAGTATTGGAGAGATCAGGGATACAAGGAATATATCTAAACATAGTAAAGGCAATATACAGCAAGCCTATAGCCAACATCAAACTCAATGGAGAGAAACTTAACTCAATCCCACTGAAATCAGGGATGAGGCAAGGGTGCCCACTCTCTCTATATATATTCAACATAGTGCTGGAAGTCCTTGCTAGAGCAATAAGATAGTTGAAGGAGATCAAAGGGATACAAATTGGAAAGGAAGAAGTCAAATTATCACTATTTGCAGATGATATGATAGTATACATGAATGACCCCAAAAATTCTACCAGGGAAGGTGGGATTAGGAGGAGAGGAGGGAGGGATTTATGGGGGATACAAAGTGAATAAAGTGTAACTAATAAAAGTTAAAAAATAAAAAATAATATACAGGTAAACTAAGAGTCATTTAGATTACTAGCCTCTGCCCATCCTGGGCCTAAAGCAGCAGATAGCACAGATCACCAGGCTGTGAATCACCTCTAATTCCCATCTTTCTGGATGGAAGAACAGGTTTTACATCTTCTCCACTGAAAAGACAGTCCTGAATGTTTACGTTCCTGGTCACTGGAGATCTGTGGGTACAAGGATCTTTATGCTTTTAATATATAGAAACCCCACAGGCTCTTATTTTTGTTGCTTTCCTCTGCCTATTAGATTAACACATGAGGAGCATGGGCACAACATTTTTAGGAAAGAGATTTCTCTTTTTCTGGCTTGGTCTAATCTGGAGAATGGCTGGCCATCCACTGCCCCTGTGGAATGCCAGGCTCTCACAAGGAGTACAATTAGCAGCATCCAGCACATCACCAGGGTGGAACTTCTGCTGACAGTCCCTGTTTTCCAGGAGTGCTGGGTTTGTTGTGACCAGGTAGAATTTTATGACTTTTCCTGATTTCATTCTCTGAGGCATTCAAGTTCTGGAGCAGTAAGTGTGTGGTCATTCTTCAATGTTTCATTTCAATTTCATTCCACTTGACAGTTTAGAACTCTTTTCATTTTCCAGGGATCTCCAGACAGTATAATGAGATGCATCCTGTTGGGAAACACAACACTTTCTATGCTAGAGAAGGTGTTTACACTGTGGGCACACTTGTATCAAGTCTCCAACGTCACCCAGACACACTGGTCTAGCCCAGAGAGATGCTTCCAATCAGTTCTGGTAACACCCTATACCTCCACGGAGGCATCACATGCTATTTTGCCTTGTAGACCTCATGGTTATTTGTTAACTTATAACACTTAACAAATATTGGCAATATTGTATGTAGAAGAAAAAGCTCCACACCTTTCTATCTCCAAAACTCTACATAGAGATAAAATGGTTTGAGCATAAAGGCAAATGACACAGGAAGAATAAGAGCTATTTAGTTAATCCAAACTAAATTTTAATCAATTAATTTTATAATTTTATGCTTGTAATCATAAGAATTTGAACACATGCCATCTTGATGTATCTTTTAAACTTTATTACGATGTTTGTTGTTATATTAGTATTTTATTAAGTCACGACATTTTGGTGCTTAAATAATTTTATTAGTGTTTTATTAAACAATACAGTTTTACTTAAGACAGTCTTTTCTTTATCTTATATGACCTCCTATGCATTTTTTTTACTCATGGCATTTCAGTTTATTATGACTCTTAAACTTAAATTAACTTACGTGTTATTTAATTTCTCTTCATATTTTATTTTAATATATACGTTGGGAGATTATATTGTACTTGATTTTGCCATAGTACATTGAATGATAAATTTTTAAGCATGAGAAACATACTGATAATCAATGTTGCATTTATAGTTTAAAATTATTTATATTCAAAGGATATATAAACTTGGTCAAATGAATTGTTACAAATACATAAATTTTTGTTACAAATACATAAAGTTTTGAAATGAAAATTGAGATGGAAATGTTTAAACTTAAGCTTCTAGAAGTCTCCATGTATAATCTGCTCATTGCAATGTCTTGGGAAACAGGTAGGTTTAAAAATTATCCTACAAGAAGTGCAGGAAACAGGGAATGAGGGAATGTCCAAGCAATGACTGGCCAAACCTGACCCACCCCACAGTAGAGAGCCAGCCCCTGACACTGTTAATGATGCTCTACTATGCTTGCAGACAGGAGCCTACATAACTTTCATCTGGCAGGCTCCATCCAGCAGCTTATTGAGACAGAGGCTGGGAACTGTGGAGCCCCAGGGTCTTGCTGAAGTTTTGGGGGAAAGATGACGGACAGGGAGGGGACAGGACTCCACAAGAAGACCAACAGAAACAACTAACCCAGAACCACCGAAAATTACAGAAACTGAGACATCAACTAAGGAGCGTGAGTCCTGGTCCTAGGCCCCCTGCATATATGTGACCAAAGGGTGGCTTGAGCTTCATGGGGGTTGCCTGGTGAGTGGTGGTGGGACGCCGTGCCAAACATGGGTTCTATTGTCTGCTTTTGAATCACTTCCTCCCGGCAGGGCTCAGTGGATGAAGATAGGCTCAGTCCTGACACGATGTGCTGGGGAGGGCAAGGAGGGCTCCCCTTTTCTAGGGGGAAAGGGAGAGGGAAAAGGGAAGGGGGAGGGGGAAGAGAGGAAGGAGGGGGCAACCTTGGGATGTAAAATAATGCTGCCAGTCCGGATGAATCCTGATAGGCTAGGGTCAGATGGAAGGGGAGGAGTGGACTTGAAGAGCGGCATGGGAGGAGATAAAAGAGGGAAGGTGGGATTGGGAGGAGGGGGTATAGTTGGGATACAAAGTGAATATATTATAATTATTAAAAAATACTTTGATGGTATATAATAAAAAAGTACGAACTTCAAAATTACAGTGGGATTGTTTTATGTGAGACAAAATAATATAATGACTTCTGTTGTATTATAACATTAATTCCTTCTAAAACAGAGCTTTATGTGTCAAAATGTAAAAATTACACATTAAAATGATATAATGTTGAAAAAAATAAACTTAAATGAAATAAATATTTTTAAAAATAGCATTACTAGTCCCAATAATGCTCATCCCTACAATATTTCTGTATTGGAACTAATATTCATACATTGAATGAATTAACTTATTATTAGTAGTTTCTACTGACTCAAAAGATAAGAATATCACCAGACAGCATACACAATCTATAGCAGATATTCAGATTTTCTTTTTTTATTAATTTTTATTTTTTAAATATTAATCATGGGTTATTTATTTGCATCCCAGCCATAGCTCCCTCCCTCCTTCATTCCCTCCCAATCCCACTCTCCCTCCCTCATCTCCTCCCTGTCCCTTTCCAAGTCAACTGCCAGGAGAGGTCCTCCTCCCCTTCAATCTGACCCTAGCTTATCAGGTATCTTCAGGACTGGCTGCAATGTCCTCCTCTGTGGCCTAGCAAGGGTGTTCTTCCCTCGGGGGAGAATAGCTAAAGGAGCAAGTCATTGAGTTCATGTCAGAAACAGTTCCTGTTCCCCTTACTAGGGTACTCACTTGGATACTGAGATACCGTGGGCTACATTCGAGCAGGGGTTCTAGATTATATCTATACATGGTCCATGGTTGGAGAAACAGTTTCATAGAGGACCCCCGTGCCCTGATATATTTTGTCCTTGTGGAGCTCCTGTCCTCTCCTGGTCATACTAACTCCCCCTTTTATCATATTATTTCCTGCACTCTACCAAATGTTTGGTTATGAGTCTCAGCATCTTCTTTGATACACTGCTAGGTAGATTCTTTCAGAGGCCCTCTGCAGTAGGCTCCTGTCCTGTTTCTTATTTTCTCTTACTTCCAATGTCCATCCCATTTGTCTTTCTAAGTGAGGACTGATCATCTTACTCCAAGTCCTCTTTCTTGTTTATCTTCTTTAGGTGTACAGTTTTTAGTAAGTTTTTCCTATCTTATAGGTATAGTACCCATATTTTAGTATATTTATCCTATCTTATATGACTATATACATGAGTATATACCTTGTGTGTCTTTCTGCTCCTGGGATACCTCACTCAGGATGATCTTTTCTAGATCCAACCATTTGTCTGCAATTTCATGATTCCTGGGTTTAAATTGCTGAGTAATATTCCATTGTGTAAAAATACCGCAATTTCTGTATCCATTCCTCAACTGAGGAACATCTGGGTTGTTTCCAGGTTCTGGCTATGAGGAATAAAGCTGCTACAAACATGGCTGAGTAAATGTCCTTGTTGTGTACTTGAATATCTTTTAGATATATGCCTAGGAGTGGTATAGCTGGATCTTGAGGAAGCACTATTCCTAATTGTCTGAGAAAGCACTAGATTAATTTCCAGAGTGATTGTACAAGTTTACATTCCAACCAGCAGTTGAGGAGGGTTCCCAAGTCTCAACAACCTCTCCAGCATGTGTTATCGCTTGAGTTTTCAACCTTTGCCATTCTGACAGGTGTAAGGTGAAATCTCAGAGTTGTTTTGATTTGCATCTCTGACAGCTAAGGATATTGAGCATCTCTTTAAGTGTTTCTCTGCCATTCTGTATTCCTCTACAGAGAATTCTCTGTTTAGCTTCATATCCCATTTTTTAATTGGATTGCTTGATGTATTGCTTTTAATTTCTCAAGTTTTTATATATTCTGGATATTAGCCCTCTGTCAGATATAGGGTTGGTGAAGATCCTTTTCCAGTTTGTAGTCTGTTGTTTTGTTCTGATGACAATGTCTTTTGCTTTACAGAAGCTTTTCAGTTTCATGAGGTCCCATTTATCAATCATTGCTCTAAGAGCTTGTGCTGTTGGTGTTCTGTTCAGGAAGTTGTGTCCTGTGCCAATGAGTTCCAAGGTCTTCCCCACTTTTCCTTCTAACCGATTTAGTGTATCTCATTTTATGTTGAGGTCATTGGTCCACTTGGACTTTAGTTTTGTGCAGGGTGATAAATATGGATCTATTTTCATTTTTCTGCATATAGACAACCAGTTGGACCAGCAGCATTTGTTGAAGATGCTGTCTTTTTTTTTTTTTTTTTTTTTTGTATTGAATGGTTTTGGTTTCTTTGTCAAAAAACATGTACTCATAGGTGTTTGAGTTTATTTCTGGGTCTTCTATTCGGTTCCACTGATCTACTTTTCTGCTTCTATGCCAATACCATTCTGTTTTTAGTACTTTGCTCTGTAGTACAGCTTGAGATCAGGGATGAAGATACCTCCAGATGATCTGTTTTTGTACACGATCATTTTGGAAATTCTGAGTTTTTTGTTTCTCCATATGAAGTAGAGAATTTTTTTTCAAGGTCTATAAAGAATTGTCTTGGTATTTTGATGAGAATTGCATTGAATCTATAGATTGCTTTTGGCAGGATGGCCATTTTCACTATGTTAATCTTACCAATCCATGAGCATGGGAGATCTTTCCATCTTCTGATATCTTCTTCAGTTTCTTTCTTCAGAAACTTGATTTTTTTTTTCAAACAGGTCTTTCACCTGCTTGGTTAGAGTCACCCCAAGGTACATTATGTTATTGGTGGCTATTGTGAAGGGTGCCATTTCCTTGATTTCTTTCTCTGTCCTTTTGTCTTGGGTATACAGGCAGGCTTCTGATTTTTTTTTTCAGTTAATTTTGTGTCCAGCCACTTTGCTGAAGGTGTTTTTCAGCTGAAGGAGTTCTCTGGTTGAATTTTTGGGGTCACTCATGTATACTATAATATCATCTGTGAATAGCGAAACTTTGACCTCTTTCTTTCTGAATTGTATCCACATGATCTCCTCTACTTGTTTTATTGCTCTAGCTAGGACTTCCAGAACTATGTTGAAGAGATATGGAGAGAGTGGGCACCCTTGCCTCATCCCTGCTTTCAGTGGGGTTGATTTAAGTTTCTCTCCATTGAGTTTGATGTTGGCTATAGGCTTGCTATATATTGTCTTTACTGTATTTAAGAATGTGCCTTGTAATACTTGATCTCTCCAATACTTTAAACATGAATGGGTGTTGGATTTTGTCAAATGATTTTTCAGCATCTAGGGTGATGATCATGTGGTTTTTCTCCTTCAGTTTGTTTATATGGTGGATTACATTGATGGATTTCCATCTATTGAACCATCCTTGTATGCCTGGGATGAAGCCTACTTGGTCATGGTTAATGATATATTTTTGGATTCAGTTTGCAAGTATTTTATTGAATATTTTTGCATCAATGTTCATAAGAGAGATAGGTCTGAAGTTCTCTTTTTTGTTGGGTGTGGTGGTTTATATATCAAGGTGACTGTAGCTTCATAGAATGAGTTTGGTAAAGTTGCTTCTCTTTCTATTTTGTGGAGTAGTTTGAAGAGAATTGGAATTAGCACTTCTTTGATGGTCTGGTAGAATTCTGCACTGCGACCATCTGACCCAGGGCTTTTTTTTTTTTTTTTTTTTTTTTTTGGAAGGGAGACCACTGATGACTGCTTCTATTTCCTTGGTGGATACAGAGCTATTCAATCTTTCTACCTGAGCTTGAGTTAATTTTGGTAGATGGAATCTAACTAGAAAATTGTCCATTTTTTTTAGATTTTCAAATTTTTTGGCATATAGGCTTTTGTAGTACGACCTGATGATTGTTTGGATTTCCTTAGTATCTGTACTTATGTCACCCTTTTCATTTCTGATTTTGCTGATTTGGATAGTTTCTCTCTGCCTTTTTGTTAGTTTGGCCAAAGATTTGTCTATCTTGTTGATTTTCTCAAAGAACCAGCTCTTGGTTTCATTAATTCTTTGATTCTGTAACATGCATCTCTGACGTTCCCGCCAGCACATTTTTGAATAATTAAATTAATTAATTTTTTAATGTTATAACTATGAAAATTCATTTAAACATTTATCTTTTGGGACATGTTTTTAAGGACCATCTGAATGTATATTCAGTCATATAAGCTTGAAAAATAAACAAAGAAAACAGCAGCTTGATAATAGTCACTGTCTATAAAAATGAAAAACTTTGCTTTATGCCAGCAAATGAAATGTCTAATTTGAATTCTAAAAACTAAACATGAATATTGTAAGTGAACAAAATTTACTGGAAACTTCTACTGGGCAAAATTGCCTATAACAAAATAATTAAGTCATTTTAATATGTGCATGGTGTTCTCTTCCTGTTTTTTCATGTCTTGTGTGTATGGAAATCCTGAGGGCCAACCATTGTTAGTAGAAAGTTGTTCCCTTTTGACAGTCTTCTCCACCAAAGTCAATTTTATTTCTGAGTCAGTACATGAAGTCGAAGAATACTCATCAAACCTCCTTACCTTGAAGCTTTGTAGTTGCCTTTTAGTCCTATCAGATTGAAGGTTCTTGTTTTCGTTGTTGTTTTAGTTCATGGCATTTCATCATTTCTCCTGTTATGTTGTCTTCCAAAATGCATATTAACACATTTTTGATCAGTAAATATCTGTGGTCTTTTCTGGAGTAAACACAGTTTTATATTTATATATGAATATATCTACATAAATATATCTATATACATTCAGAGTAATTATAATGATATTCTCCTCTTGTCTGCTAACATTCCAGTCTCCAGGCTGACACATCCCCCTCATATGATTAAGGAATGTCCTTATGGACTTGTGTCAGGGAGAAAAATGCATTGTCAGCAGTGCTGTGAGAACAAAGTGCATTTGCTGTGACATTGGAGTCTCCTGGATTCTTCGAGCAGTGAAGAGGCTATGGCAGACGAACAGCTTAGGTAAAATTGCAGATGAATCTGATGACTTGACCTTCCTGAGATTGATTCTTCATAGGACCCAACTGGGCATTTGACTTCGTTAATAGAGTCCTTCCACTTTGTCAAGTCTATGAAATCCAATATTTACTGACTAAGCAAGGCCAGTCTGCAAAAAAATTCCCACGTGTTTTTCACTGGCAGCCTGTGCAGTTTCTTAAACTTTGGGATTAATCATGAGAGAGAAGCTAATGTTTTTAGGAAGGAATTACACTCATTTTTCTCTGGAAATCTCTAAAATCCTACATAGTCTACTAAACCCTGTTAACCTCCCTAAGTCCTGTGTATTTTTCACTGTTTCATCATAATCTGAGTTTCTGGACTTTATGCACAATCCTTGAGGAAAAGGCTGCATACTGAAGATTGGTCTTAGACCTCTTTGGTTCAGTGTAAGTTTTAGGATTGTCTCTCCTGGTTCCCTTGACAATGATCAGAAGCTTTCAAAATGAGAGCAGAGTTCTTTCCTGTTTCTACTGCTCCTCACTTCTCTATTCTCCCTTCTCCTTAGCATTATTCCATTTTCCATTCATTTCTTACATTTAATTCTTCTTTCATCAGACATGCTGCTTTGCAATGTCTATTAAGTCAAATGGCCAGTCATAACACATTGAATAGTTTATATGTATATGTATGTGTATATATAGTATACTAATATATATACAGTATTTTATATTTTCTGTATATATAGTATATATAGTATGTTGTATATACTATGTAGCATATATACTATACAAATATATATATGCAAGTTTTTATAGTATATATGCAAGTACATATCAGAAACACACAAAGATATGCAACTATAAATAAAAGTTTTTCTGATGTGCAAGTAACTATGAAACAACTATGTAAATAATTCAGTGATGCAGTCCAGTCACTGGGGATGTAATTTACTAATAGTATAGCAGACATTAGAGGTCAATACAAAAACACCTATTCATAACATATATGTTCCTTAGCAATCAAATGAGGCAATAATCTATTTTCATATCATAGCACTTATGAAGCATTAGAAAAACTTATTTTGTAATCAGTCTTATTTTTAAAGATCAAACTTTGTCCCTACCTGCTAAGTCCAATCAGCCATTTCAAATGTTTGATATTTGAGACTGGATAACTCCTTAATTAAATTCATTATTTCCTCTTTATGCTCTCAGCATGTATGAACTGTGAACAATAAAAAACTGAAAGTGATAGAGATTATGGCACATTTTATAACAGTTTAAGAATGCTTATGGTGACAAATGTGGGGAACAGTGTTTGATACTAATTAATACCTGCTGCTTTTTAAGTCATGGATTCATCATTGACCATTTACAATTATGCTCTTCCATACTATAAACTAAATTTAGAATTTGCTCAATCTTTGTTACTTTACCTCCCTGAAAAGTGTGTAACTCTAAATTTTTAACAGTTTTATGGCCAATTTATGTCGGGTGATTTTTTAAAATTTCTCTGATTAACAAAAGCAGAGAAATCCCAAGATGAGTTTTTCCAGTTAGTTCAAGTAACCAGAACCTGTCTTATGTTAAAGGTTGAAAAAATAATATTTATGCCACAACTTCTGTGCTCCTACTTCCAGAATTAAATGGAAACATTTATCTCCTTTTTGTTTGTTTGTTCGTTTTTGTTTGTTTTGGAGAGACTATAATGTAGAAAGTAACCTAGAACCTCTACTTGAATATAGTCCATGGTAGCTCAGTATCCAAGTGGGTTCACCTAGTAAGGGGATCAGGGACTATTTCTGACAAGAACTCAATGCCTGGCTTTTTGACCTCCTCCCCCCTAGTGGAGGAGCAGCTTTGCTAGGGCACAGAGGAGGACATTGCAGCCAGTCCTGAAGATACCTGATAAGCTAGTGTCAGATGGAAGGGGAGGAGGACCTCCTCTATCTGTGAATTTGGAAAGGGGCAGGGAGGAGATGAGGGAGAGAGGGTGAGGTTGGGAGGGAATGATGGAGCAGGTTACAGCTGAGATACAAAGTTAATAAACTGTAACTAATATTAAAAAATTAAGGGCTGGAGTGACAGCTCAGTGGTTAAGTGCACTGTTTGCTCTTCCAGAGGACCCGGGGTTCAAAACCCACATGGCAGCTCACAACTGTCTGTAACTCCAGTTCCAGGTGATTTGACACCCTTACCAATGCACATAAAATAAAATCAAATAAATTTAAAAAAAGAAAACACTGTAATCGCAACATTAAATCCTTAAATAATTAAAAAAACATAATCTTATGAAAACTTATAAGCAAATGGTATTCTATAATAAAATTCTACCAAAGTGAAAAAAAAAAAAAGAAAGTAGACAGACATGCTATACTTTCCATATCGTATTAAATCATAGAAAAGGGTGTCTGTTCTGTCAACCTAGGTTGTACAGTCGCTTACTTCATTCCGTTCTTGTTTGTGCTTTGGGTTGCCATGGGGTAAGAGTGAGCCTGAGTCAGGAAAGAAAAAATCTACTCAAGCAGAATAAGCAAAGAAACAGGTTTTGTTTCTTTTCAGACACAGTCTTGCAGTGTGCCTCTCTGGTTGGAGTGTGAGTAGCTACATAGTACAGACGGGCTTTAAGCTGATGACTGTTCTGCCGCATTCTCCCAAGTGGTGGCCTTACAAGTGTATATCAGAACAGTGAAAATTCAGGTTTGTATTTCATCTGCCGTACAATTATTTTTTGGATAAATATAGCATATTTGATTATTTACTTATTTTTTATTTTTTTAATCATTTCAATTTATTCACTTTGTATCCTGGCTATAGACCCCTTCCTCATCTCCTCCCAGTCCTAACTTCTCCCTTACTTCTTCCCCTATGCCTCACCTGTAGTCCACTGATAGGAAAAAGCCTCCTACTGTCTGACCAGAGCCTATCAGGTCTCATCCTCTTCTTTAAAGCTTCACAACTTGAGAGTAAATTTCCTCTTTGGATTGGTGTTGATCAAAGTTAAAACTTTAGGATTATAGGGAAGTAATGAATGCCCTTTTCAAAACCAGGTGCAACACATTTGAGCATCCAACACATCTGCTATGATGTGAGTGTTTTGTTTTTTTTTTCATAATCGTATGATCAAATATGAACTCTAAAATCAGTGGTAGTTGGATGTGGTAAATGGAAGATTATTTGATTATAGAACAGAGAAATAAAACAGCTCTAGTATTAAGGCTCTCCAGTTTGCCATATATGAGCATAGCTATTTCATTATTTTTCCAAGAAAAAACTGAAGAATCATTTGTTTTTGCCAGATACAGCATGAGCAGATCAAAACTGTATTTTTATCCAAGACTTCATTGTTGAACCAATAAGCTTTGTTTTAACAGGCTGGTTATAGAAGCATATATTACTCACAGGCAGCCAAATCACCAAAATGTCCTTACATACCATGGATAACAACTTCTAAATACTGCATCATTGTATCATAACACCCAACTTTCTGCTTTCTGTAGACGTGTGTTTCTTCAAGACACTGGGCAGAAAAACATTGTCTAGATCCTGATGGGAATGGTGGCTGGAATCACAGGTAAAGGCTGATGAACTTCCTTTCCTATGGGGGAATTTGAATAATCGTGTCTTCTCAAGGTCTTACAGGAGTAGTTACTGAATAAAGAACAACAGGCAAGGCAACTGAGTGATGCTGGGAGCAGGAGAGGCTGTCATCTCAAGGAAGAGCACGTTTAATAGCTGACCAGTGTAAAATGATCAGCCTTAAAATCATGTATACATGTAACATTATATAGGCGTAGCAGGGTATACTTACTATTATATATGTAGTTATGTATGTGTACTTAAATACATACATGTGTGCAATTGAATTTGACTCTAGCAGAAAGAGGTGTACTAGGGATTTGGAGGGAACAATGAGAAAGGGGAAAATATTATAATTAAAAATAAAACCTCAAAATAAAATAAGAATAGCTTTATCAGTCCTGTGATTCAAATCATTGTTTATGTTCATGATAAGCAAATCCTTGGCAGCAAAGCTGTCCCTCCAGCTCTCAGAAAACCACAATGATATTAGATGTGCTAAAGGATGCCAAATTAAAAAAAAAAAAAAATTGAACAAAATGGAAGTACCAACAAATACAACGAAACACAGGAATTAAATGGAAATCAAGATTCACAAGGTCAGAAATCTAAGATTGTTTTTCAATAAAATGGAATTTTCTCTTCCTCAGTTTACAAACTGTAACAAGTTGTCTGATACAGATATGCCTTACCATAGAGACAGTTGTGCTTTTCAGATGAAAAATCCTATAACATCTAGAAAAATTAAAAGATAATTCTTGAGGTTTTTTTCACAAAGACATTTGAGATCAGTTAACTCGAAATTTTACTAACTTCAGAGGATCTTATATACATAAGATACATAGATTGTAACTCTATCAACTATCTCATGAATTATTATTTCTCAAATATTTAAAATTAGTTTCACATTCTCTTTTGAAAAGAAGTTATTTTGTCAAGATTCAGCTTAGTGCATTCTGTGTAAAATCTTTTACGTAGTACAAGTAATATACATCAAATAAAAAACCATTCAAATGTATCTTATTTAAAAATAAATGGTCTCTTATTATAAGAAAGATCATATCCTCTAAATTGTCAAAAATCCCGCTTCCAAAATTGGTTAAAATATTATAGTGGCAACGGCATGCAACTAATAATAATAAAATTGCATGAAAAGTATTTCTGAATCCATGCATTGCCCAAAAGAATCTATCACTTTTGATAGGGTTTTAGGAAAAGTATCTAAAGTAATTTCACACTATGATGCACAGATTCTCAGCAAGTTTATAAATTGCCTCATAAGGCAGTATAATGAAGAAGGAAACATAAACAGCTAAATCATCTAGAAAACTGCGAAGCTCTTTTACTCACTGCTAAACAATGTACAGTACTACTGTTTAAATGACGAATCTGCAAATAGCTGCCACTTTGTGGTCAATTGATTGCATATATTGGAATAATACACTTTCTGCTTTGTTTTAGCATGAATATTTGCTGCATTATTTTTATGTTGAAATTTAAAGTTCAAGTCTATAAGGACTTACCATCTGTTTTATTATATATGTCATAATTAGAATTAAGGTGCCATTCTACAAGCAAATCTAGTATTATCTTGATATAGCCCTATCAATGCATAACCTTAAAGTATGATTCATTTTGTTTCAAAAAACGTTAGTTAAAGGTAATATTTGCGTTTGTGTCAGATGAATGAATATATGTATCCCAAGTAGCTGTTACATACTCTCCACAAATATTAGTTATAAGAAGAAAAAAGGGAACACATCAAAATACCTAAGAACACATAAGAAAATAAATGCACAAGAAATACATAATCCATAAGTGATTATAAATGAACATTTTTATTGTGCTAGAAATAATTTGATATTAGTTTTTAAATCCAAAGTAAATTATATGTAGCTTTGAAGACTGGATATCATAAAACTTGCTATTTTTGACCAAACAATAATTATGTTGATTTGTGTAAATGTCAAATCAATGAAATCTACAAAGTATAATAAAATATTAACTTTGTATGCATAAATTAAAATAACTAACTTACTATTTTATTAAGGCAACTTAATCTGAAGGCATTTAACAACCAAAATTTCTGCTTATAAAAAAGTAAGAGAATATTTTATATAAAGAATTTGAGAAACATAATCATTTACTTTTGACACAAAATTTTTAAAGTTAAAAGTTTAAAGACACTGAACTGCCATGGGCAACATCTGTGCAGAGGTTCTAGTTTATCTCCATCAATGGTCTTTGGTTGGAGTATCAGTCTCAGAAAAGACCCCGGTGCCCAGCTCTTTTAGTTCTGTTGTTCTCCTTGTGGAGCTACTGTCCTCTCCAGGTCTTATTTTTTCCTACTTCTTTCATGAAATTCCCTGCACTCTGGTCAAAGGTTGGCCATAAGTCTCAGTATCTGCTTTGATACCCTGCTCTTTGATCACCTCCCCCTGAGTGGGAACCAACCTTACCAAGCCACAGAGGAAGACAGTGCAGCTACTCCTGATGAGACCTGATAGACTGGGATCAGAAGGAAGGAGAGGGAGACCTCCCCTATCAGCGGACTGGGGAGGGGTATGTGTGGAGAAAGTGGGGGGGGAGTGGGATAGAGAGGGGAGGAGGGAGGGGTCCACAAAGTGAAAAAGTGTAATTAATTATAATTAAAATTAAAAATGGAAAGAAAAAAATGTTTAAATATATGTTTTGCATTATAAATCATGAATTTAACTAGTTCTTACAAAGAAAAACAGTAAGCGTTTCCTCAAGAGATTTTTGTTTTGTTTTGTTTTATTACTTTCGAAAATATGTTATGCACTTAGACAATTTCCCCTTCTTCTTCCCTCTACACTTTCTTATGTCTCTTCTCTGTCAAATTCATGGCCTGCTTTTTGCCAGCTACTAATTGATAAAGCAACAGTTTTCTTTAACCCTGCTAGCTTCCAAAATATTTGTCACGGAGAGACTAAGATTTATTTTACAAGCTTAAAGCATTGATGCTAAGCAGATTTCAACCTTCTAAACTATTTGTCTATATCTTAGCTACACAACACAATTAACTTGCCAATAAGTTGCCCTTTCTGCTCCATCAGGCCACACCCTCCTAGTTCACCTTCTGTTCCTTTTCCACCTTGTGGTTCTCCCTCTACCCCCATGTCCAGGAAACTCAGCTTCACCTACTTCTCCTTTGGCAAGTACTAGACTTTAGCATTTTTAACTAATCAGTTTTAAATCAGGCAGAGCAAGGTTTACACAACAAAGACAGGTGTAGGTGAGAATGTGCTGTTCTGAGCAGCGACCAAATTTTGGGGGCCAGTAATTAACATTAGAATCCGTAGCAGCACAGCAACTCCCAACACCTCTTCTTTAATAAGTTTTGCTCTCTCAAGCGCAAGCACACACACACACACACACACACACACACACACACACTTGAAAAAATATGAATGCAACCTGAAGAGTATGTTCAGCGTTGCCTGCACATGCATGTTTCTGAGCTTGGTCAGCTACTCAGGGTATTGATTCCTGAAGAAGATAGATTCTCCTCTCAAGAGTCATTAATTTCCTTCTGCTTTTCATCGCAGAGTGAGGCCACTTCATGTTGGCAGGTCAAGTGGTGTTATCAATTCACAAGTCTTGTTCAGGTAACCATATTATTTAAATTTCATAGGTGTAATCTCCCCTGTCATACGTAGAATTTAAACTCTTGGGTGAGACTTTCTGGTCTTCTTTATACAGTCTTTCCCTTTGTTCTCTGTGATGGCCCCTCAGCCTTAGGTGTAAGGCTTTTGTTGTATAAATATTAACGGAGATGGAGCTCCCCAAATTAAACTGTATTCTGCGCTTTGAGAAGCTGTGGACTTCTGAAGTGGTCTTCATCTGCTGAAAAAAACTCTGATGAGAGGTGAGAATTTCTCTTAACTATGAACAAAGGGAGAAGTGTTAAAACGATGCTATGAGTTTTACTGGTTTAGGAAACTGCTGTTAGTAGGTTCAGATATCTGGCACTGTAGTGATCAGATTTTTTAAATGATAATTTCAAGTATAATAAAAGGTTTAATAAGTCAATACATTATTCATTTATTTTTTTTTATTTTTTAAATTTATTTAATTTTTAATTTATGTACATTGCTGTGAAGGTGTCAGATCCCTTGGATTTAGCATTACAGACAGTTGTGAGCTGCCATGTGGGTGCTGGCAATTGAACCTGGGTTAAGGGCACACAGCGCTCTTAACCACTGAGCCATCTCTCCTCATTGATTTTTTAATTAGAGATAAGCATTGACATAAACAGAGTACTATTGCATCAATAACTACAAAAATATCTAGATAAATTTAAGGTATGATCTTTGATCACCTCCCCCCGATGGGAGCCTTACCAGGCCACAGAAGAAAACAATGCAGCCACTCCCGATGAGACCTTATAGACTAGGGTCAGAGGGAAGAGGAGGAGGAACTCCCTTTTCAGTGGACTGGGAGAGGGACATGGGTGGGAAAGAGGGAGAATGGGATTGGGAGGGGAAGAAGGAGGGAGGTACAGGGGGGATACAGAGTGAATAAACTGTAATTAAAAAAGACATATACTTCCTCTTTAATTAAGATCAATGCATTTGTTTTTGTTAGTTTTGTAGTAAATAAAGAAGTACAGGTGTTCTCTACACAACAATATATAAAAGATGAATTTTCAAACTGCTGCAGTAGTTCATGACTTAATTTCTACACTCTGTTCATCGAAATAAATAAATATGTGTTAACTTAGGTATTTAAATTGTGCCATTTGAATCCGTTACTATAAAATTTATATTACTTTAATATGGAATTAAAAACTCAGACCATTAGGAGACAGGGAATTTGTAGGGCTGGGAGGAAGGTAAGACAGCACAGAGATAAATCAGGATATATTTTATACATGTATGACATCATCACACAACTAAGACATTTAAAAGAAGATTACTTCTACAAATTCTAAATGTATAAAATTCCAAATCATACATAAATAATCTAACAAAGACATATCACAAAGTCCTGTGTTTTCTAATGACATACAGAGTCCTGGAAGTACATGTTTTGTCCTTTAGGGTAAAACTAGTAAGCAGAACTTTTTAACCTTTGGTATTTGTATTTTTTTCCTTTACTTACCCATGACTTATTTTATCCAGTAAGAATAAATTGATAAGCTGGGCTCTGTGGTGCCGTCTGTAATTCCACCACCTGTGGAAGGCAGACACAGGTGGATCTCTGAGCTCAACCAGCCAGGTCAACAGAGTCTTGACAAACCAAAACCCAGAAACAATAATAGCAAAAAAAGAATACAATTTACTTTTTAACATCTAACATTCTTAATAAGGAAGAACGAATACACTAAAAATATCAGAAAGTATGCCCAGGATAAAATGTGTATGATCAAGGCTTGGATACATGGTTTAATATAATTAGATATATTTGTCAAAATTGGGTCAAATATGTTTGTTTAATATTCTTTGAAAGAAATCATATTATACCATATATGCAAGAATTATGTCGTTAGACTGTATTCCTCCATATCCACTTCCTATTTATTCTGAAATGCTAGTTGATGAGCATGGTAAAGGGTCTATCTCATACATGTTCACCTTCTCTGGAAGCTTTTCCACAACTTTTGTTAAAAACAATTAAAATACTGTGGCACCAAACAGTCAAACAATGAAATTTATTTTATTGCCCTGAAATCGCATTGTCGATAACTTAAAATATTATTAACAATCATCTTTTATTCATTACATTTTGGAACAAACACATAAAACATTGTTGAAAAATTAAGGGGGGAATTACAGTTAAAAGTACATTGAACCATGTATTGCTTATTGTAGGATAGTGTGTAATATTTTACTGTCATAACTACAGGATGACAAATATCACTGTGCAGTAGAATAATCAGGTAGATTTTGTTTTCCACTGGGTATCCAGGAATCAGGAGATAGGAAATGTTAGTAACAAAACTATGGCATAGGACCATGTCTTTTTATCTCTTTAACATGGCTACTAATTCAAATTAACCTCCACAGGCAATTGTCAAGCCTACAGTATACCTACTTCCATCAGAACAAGACAGATACCCTACACATTAAATAGTTAGGAATACCTCACCACATTAAGCCTTTTCCCTTTACCGGTGCCCTACCCCTCCGATGCACTAGAATATACTGATATTAAGTACAATCTGCATAATATTGTACAATAAAATACCATTCAGTTATAAGAAATGAAATATTGACTTTCAATGTAAAATCCAAGAAATAAAACATTAACAGACCTATGGAAGACACAAAAGTATGTCACAACTAACAGGTAATAAAAGGAGATACAGTTTCAGGCTGAAGAGATAGTGCACGTTGAGAGCACCTGGGGCTATGCAGAGGAACTGAGTTAAGTTCCCAGCAGCCACATGATGGCTTATTACCAATTCCGGGGGATGCAGCACCCTTTTCTGACCTACATAAAACCATGTATACACATGGTGCACAGACATGAATGTAAGCAGAACACGCATATGCACAAAATACTTTCCAATATATAAATTTAATAAATAATAATTTAAAAAATCTCACATCATGGTAATTGAGACTTTAATGGAGGTTAACAGAGAGACCAAGGATTTTGCCTCTGGGGAGGGAGATTTTGATCTGTGCATCATAAATTGTAAAATGATAGGCAAAAAGAGTTCTCGAGTCTATCAGGATGATCACAGAGTAACATCTATTGTACATTTCACAAACTGAAAGGGAAGATTTTGGACTTTTAATAATGAGCAGTCACTTACTTTTCTCCTGTTGTGATAACATGCCATTACCAAGGAAACTTACAAAAGAAAGCATTGCATTGGTTTTATGTTTTCAGATTTAGAGTCCATGATGGTAGAAGAAAGGTATAAAGACAGGGAACAGCTGAGAACTCACCTTTCAAACAGCAAGCAGGTGGCTCAGAGCACGCTGGCAAGAATCCTTTGATTAGTGAAATAATAAGGAAAATCTTCCCTCCTTACATTAACCAGAGACTTTCAGAAACTTTAAGGTCGGTATCTATGTTCCTGTAACTACATGACACTGATTAATCTGCTTCATGAGCTGTAGTTGGCTCTACTTCTGCAACAGCTTTCACAGTCTCTACATGATCCATGACAGAAAGGGTCTAAACACTTTCCTAGAAGTAGGTTGTTGGGGTTTTGGGAACCCCCTTCAGTGATGTTCTTAATTTGGAATCTCTCCATCCAAATGAACTTGATGAACTCTTCAATGGGTAGGGACTAATTTTTCCTCTTTCTCAGTATAAGTTGACGTGCTTCTTGCTTTATTATGCAGATGGTCTTAATGATTGCCATCACATTATTTTTATACACTTTGTCCATAGGTTTAAATTTGCTAAAGTTATTCAATGTTATACTTTTTATTTATATCCCTTTGCTCCATGTTTTGCTCTTCCTTATTGTAAACTCGAGTAAGAACAATCATTAGCAACAATTCCAAAGTCCATGGCTATATTTTCTTAATTTTTTTTCATCAAAGGACTTAGTCTATTTATTATTATTATTATTATTATCATTTTGCTTTCAGCTTATACAAAGTTCCAGGACAAGGACCAAGTGCAGCCACATTTCCCGGCA